>NC_031773.1:1373069-1415151 GCF_001522545.3 Parus major
ATGGAGCTGTCAGTGCTTAGAACTTTTTACTCAGTTCAGATCTAAGTAATAAAGCTTTACAATAAACCACACTTTGAAGATTAAAAGACTCCTTCCAAGGAGAGTTTTCCTCTCTGTTTCATAAAATATCGACCTGCTCTTTCTGGTTATGAAACCAAACCAAAATTTAACTCTGGGTTGTTTTTTGCTGTTTTAGTGAGGCTGGACATGGAAAGTGGATGGTTGGTTTAAGGTTTAAACCCCCAGCATTTACACCCCAGCTCAATACAAACAATTTCACCCTCTGCAATGAGTTGTAAAATTAAATTCTACAGTTGTTCCACAATTCCCTGCAAAACTTTATAAATGGTGTCAGCTGAGAGAACACAACTGCAGGGTGACAAAACCACGGCCACAACTACAGGAAAGAGCACCTTGATGGTGAACTCAGCACTGCTCCCACACCAGCTTTGTTCCAAAGCTGTTTTAGCTAAAAAAAAAGTGGATTTTCATGGAAAGAATTCCAAACTGATCATGTTGTTCCAAACCCCTGCCGTGAGCAGGGACACCTTCCACTGGACCAGGCCACTCCAAGAACTGTGCCAGCATTTCTAATTGCAAGACAGAATTGTTAATATCCAGCTATTCCCAAATGTCAGAGATGAGGATTTAGGAGTGGTGCAGAGGGAGTGATTTCCCACAACAGGGAGAGGTTCGAGCCATGTCCCACCCCAAGGGATGAGCAGCTCCAGTGGTGGCCTTGGGAGAAGACACGAGGGAGATGTTTGGCTGCAGCACATCTGGCTGTACTCCTCCAAACTGCTTCTCCCATCAAAAATCCAGCTGTGGGATGGAGCCTGAGGCATTAGGTGTGGTTGGGCACCACCTAGCACGTGGTCCTGTTGTCCCTCACCCTGTGAATCCAGCCTGTCCAGATCCCTCTGCACAGCTCCCTGTCTTCCAGCAGATCCGTATCCCACCCATGAGAACGGGCTGCAGGTGCTCTCAACCCCCTTGTCCAGATGTGTGATAAAGACCTTACCCAGGACTGGTGTAAATCCACTGCCCACCAGCCTCTGGGCCCAGCCATCCAGCCAGTTTTCCACCCTCAGAATCCCAGGATCACTGAGGTTGGAAAAGCCTTCCCAGACCATCGAGTCCAAGCTGTGCCTGATACCCACCTTGTCCCCACCCCACAGCTCTGAGTGACACGTCCTTGGACACCTCCAGGGATGGGCACTCCAAACCTTCCTGGGCAGCCCCTTCCAGTGCCTGACCATCCTTTCCATGAGGAAATTGCTGCTGATGTCCACCCTGAGCCTGCCTGGGCCCAGCTTGAGGCTGTTCCCTCTCCTCATTCCCTGGGAGAAGAGCCCAATCCCACCCTGGATCCATCCTCCTGTCAGGAAGAGTGTGTCCCTCCAGGCCATGGATTATTTACCCCAAGGGAAATATCTATCCCTAGAACGCTTCTTCACTTGCACAGCAGCAAATTCTTCCCCTTCCATCTGGAATTTCTTTTCCTGCAGCATTCCTGATTATTTAACAGCAGCTCCATGATAAAAATGCAGCTTTTGTCCATCCTTCCTTTCCCAAAACCCACAACATGAACAGCACAACAAGAGCATCTCAGGTTTTCTCACCTGACCTGGTTCTTGACAATTAATTGGGAAGAAATTTTAAAACCAGAGGAAAAGAGAAAGGGAATGAATCTCTTGTGCTCCACCCTTTTTGCATGTGAGCTCAGGTTCCTGTAGGAACAAACCCAGGGCCAACGATTTTCCTGCAAAAAGGAAGGAATTGCTTCTCCCAGCACTTGGGTCTGTAAACTGTTATCTAAAGATTTCCTGAAGCTTTGCCCTCTCTGCTGTGCCCCCCTTCTGGAATCTCAAACAATCCATTTTTAATGCAATGTTTAAAGGTTTGATGAAAAAGTGAGAGGTATTGACTTCTGCTCTGGCTCATTCCCGCTCAGCGTCGCTCCACTGATGAACGAGAAATGTGGGATTTCACAGGATTTCAGCAAGGGCTCTTTGGGGGCCTCCTGAAACCATGGAAATAAGGACCAGGAGAGCTCCATGAGCAGTGTGAGGTGCAGTGAGGGCGGCTGAAGGAGGAGTCTCCACTTCCAGCTCTGTTAGTTGGAACTCCTGATTTCCAGTTCCATTGATTGAGTGCTGCAATTTCCTTTCTGTAATCCTGCAGCAAGGGGAACAGCAGACTGACCAAATCCAGGGCAAGAGGACAGAATAAACAGCTGATCAGTAAATGAAAAGAGAAAAACTTCTTGCCCATAAATAATGGAATCATGGAATGGTTTGGGTTGGAAAGATCATCTCATTCCACCCCATCCATGGCAGGGACCCCTCCCACTGTCCCAGGCTGCTCCCAGCCCTGTCCAGCCTGGCCCTGGACATTCCAGGGATCCAGGGGCTGCTCTGGGAATTCCAGCCCAGCCAGGAATTCCTTCCCCAGATCCCATCCATCCCTGTCCTCTGGCAGTGGG
Organism: Parus major; assembly: GCF_001522545.3. Lineage (NCBI taxonomy): Eukaryota > Metazoa > Chordata > Aves > Passeriformes > Paridae > Parus > Parus major. The sequence continues at coordinate 1,375,555 of NC_031773.1, forward strand.
AGCCATTCCCTGTGTCCTGTCCCTCCAGGCCTTGTCCCCAGTCCCTCTCCAGCTCTCCTGGAGCCCCTCCAGGCCCTGGAATGTGCTGGAAGCTCTCCCTGGAGCCTTCTCCTCTCCAGGAGAACATTCCCAGCTCTCCCAGCCTGGCTCCAGAGCAGAGGGGCTCCAGCCCTGGAGCAACTCCAGGGATTCCTCTGGATTTGCTCCAGCAGCTCCAGGTCCTGCTGCTGTTGTCCCCAGGGCTGGGGCAGCTCTGCAGGTGGGGTCTCAGGAGAGTTGAGGGGGAGAATGGCAACACACACATTGATAAATCCCATAATTATTAATTACTATTAACATCATCACTAAAATAGAATTCGCTTTAGAGCTGCTGCTGGAGAAGAAAGTAACCTTCAACTCTGAGAAATATTAAAAATAGTGCAATCTGCAAGGAAACGATGATTGACAGAGGGAGAGGTAAAGAGCAAAGCTTAAATAATATATGGAAACCTGTAATTCAGCCTGACACAAATTCATTTTTCTCGCTCTGCCACTCCAAAGTATCCAATCAATGAGACAGATCTCCATGGCAAAGCCATTATTTAAACAAAGATGGCTTGGCTTAAAAACACAATAATTTGAGCCAATTTAGGACTGTGATATTATGCAGCATTTCGCATTGTCATGCACTGAGAGATCCCACATTGATCTGGAATGAAAAGCCAACAACATTTTGACAATTCATAGATTTCCCCCTTTCTCTTTGCTTCCCAACCCCAAGATGTTGAATAGCCCAGCAGCCACTACCTCTGCTTCCACTCCAGGTTTGTTATCCCTGAAAGCCAAACTGGAGAGGCCTCTTAAAAGAAGCAGCAGTAATAAGAAGAGATAATGACTTAAATTCAGTTTTAACAATGCTGCTTTCTTCCCTTTTGAAATAAGCATCTGAGGTTGTTTTATTTCCCCAAAATACATCCAATTGCTGCCTCCAAACGCATCAGCAAAGCTGAGAAATGGGAGGAAAACTATTCCTTGAGCTGGTGGATGGGATCAGATTTTAAGGACCCCACAGGAATTTTGGTTCTGCTCCTGATTCAAAGGAATTAAAGATCCCAAGTTGCTCCAGCTGTTTGTTGGATCAAGGCCAGGGCAGTGCAGAGCTCAGCAGGATTGAACAGCCCACAAGGAACAGGAATTGGAAAAAGTTGCCCAGGGAAGGGCTGGAATCACTGGAATTCACATCCCTGGGAGTGTTCAAGAAACCTCAGGATGTGGCACCTGAGGCCGTGGTTTAGTGATGAACACGGTCCTTAATGATTGTTTGATCAATCCCTCGATCTCCCTGGGTGTTCATTCACCATCCATGAAATGGGAGTAATTATCCTTCTATTCTCTCATCCCTTGTTTGCCCACTTCAGCCACATTTCATCCTCTTTTCACCAGCCTGTGCCCTGCTGGGCCCCCACTGAGGCTGAAGGGCTGATCCATCACTAAAATGCTCGTAACAAACAGAGATATTGCACCTGGATAATCTAAAATTGTTCTTTACCTCTGGCTTTTGTAGTTTTGCTAATCAGAAAACATTGAATTATCTCAATTTAGCAGCTGTCACTGCCACCCACCAGTGGTTAAAGCGGCTTGGCACCACGGTGACTGCGCAATGAGCAGACAGCATTCCAAGAGAGCTCTAAAAAGGTGGTCTGATGCAAAAACTCTGACTTAAATGAGAATATTCCCTTTTTTTATTGCCTCACAATGGGACTTCAGCACAGCAGTTACAAGGGAGAGGAAGATGAATTGTCTCTACAGACTCTAAATGTTGCCAAGAGCTCCTCGTGGCAAGGTGAAATCCATTCCTCCTGTGCTGCTTCGTTTTCAGAGGTTCCAATCCCAAGTCCTGGGGGTTTATTGCTCTGTGAATCAGCAATTGCAAAGGCACTGCAAAACAACAGCAGCCAAAACGTGACAGCTCTGAGGCAACTCTGATCCAGGAGGGATTTGGGAGTTCACTGGAAAGGACTGAAAGAGATATTCCAAAGTGAAAAGTTTTTTTGAGGATGTTTGTGTTCAGAAACTCTGCCTGAAGTGTCAGTGCTGACTCACGTTAAAAAATCAAAGGAAACAGCCCAAATTTGGCTTTTTCCTGCTGCGTTGCAAGCAGGACCAGGAATCCCTGGGCTGGTTTTGTGTGGGAACAGCAGAACAGACACTCAAAAGCGCAGGGAGAAAATCCAGAAGAGGAACTCAAGAAGAATCTGTTCCTTGCTGTTCCTGCTGTTCCTTTGGGGGTGCTCAAAATTTGGATAAAAGCAATTTAGTGAGGTCAGGACACTGTTCTCTCAGGAAAAGTGTCGCCCCAAGACTTACAGGAATAATAATTGATAAATAAAAATCACTCTGAGCCCTCCACACCCACCTGAGTGCTGCTGCTCCCACCAAGATCCACCAGGCCCAGCCTGCCTGGTCACGAGCAGAATTAGGGAATATCAAAAAGAAAATTAAAAAGAGAGAACATGAAAAAATTAGGGAATATTAAAAGGATCTGAAAGCCTTGATGCTGCCGGCAGAAGGACTCACACATGGGCTGTATTTACTGAGCTCTGTGGGTTGAGAAGGACTTCAGAGCCCACCCAGTTCCAGTGGACATCTTCCACCATCCCAGGGAACTCCAAGCCCCGTCCAGCCTGGACTTGGACACTTCCAAGGATCCAGGACCTTAGCAGGGGTTGGATTTTAATGCTATTTCACATTCCTCTGAGGAGCTTTTTCATGATCAGGAAGAAAGTTAATAGACAAACACAGTTTTTATTAAACTAGATTAAATTTGGAATCACCATCCTTGACAAAGAGCCCTTTAAGGTGTAATTTGAGAATCACAGCAGGTGAAAATGAAAATAAAAATAAAGCAAAAAATAAAACCCCTGACCTTGATACCATGAAGGTTATAACAAGTGAAACACAGGAATGTGACCTTTTGGGATGAAGGAGCAGAACTCTGGCTGATCCTTAGGGAAGACAGCACATGAACCATCTCCTATCTTTCACAGCAGTGGTAATTTATTATTATTTATTTCTTTATTATTAAATAATAATTTAATAATTTAATTAAATAATTTATTGTTTGTTTTTTTTTAAAAAAACCACCCAAATCATTAAAATCTAAAACCATCAAAAACCAACAAAAGTAATGTAAAACCAACAAACCTTGGGTCGAACAAACACTGTCACCATCTGAGTATTCCAGATCATCACCTCCATTCCAGACACTGCCTGAGTTCTGATCCTCACATATTCCATCATTGCCTTTTTCCCCCCAAAAATCAAAATCCAGGAGGCCAAACTGAGCTCCTCACCCAACCAGACAAATGGATTTTATTGACTTAATCAAGGAGAGTAACAACTCCACAGCTCATTTCTTCAGAGCTGGCTGGAACAAACTCTGCGGGCGCGGGGAGGAGACGTAAAACACAGCCCATAAATTATGAGTTCATTAAAGAAATGCCAATGGGAGCTGCTTGGGAATGGAGCATCCACGTTCTGCGAGGCTGCCACGGCGAGTGGGCAAATTATTGACTCCCAACAAATGAGGCAGGAGATCTCCACATAATAAATCATGGGAAGCTCCTTAATTTTTCTCCTTTGGCTGATGAGATTGTTCTGCTGCTCTGTATTTGATGGGAGAGGAAACAAAGGGTTATCCCCATTTTCTGCTCCTGTTGTTCACATGACAGCTTGGCTTTGTCACACTCTTTTTCCATGGAATTGTGGCATCTCTGCTTCCCTAAATTCGCTGTGGAAGGAGCAGCTTGGGCTCAGATTTGCCAGATTTGGGCCCTAATGTTGATGGATTATTCCTCTGAGTCCTACAGACAGCTCTTGGGGTGTCCTGTGCAGTTGGACTCAAGGATCCCCACGGGTCCCTTCCAACTCAGGATGTTCCCTGAAGGGAGAAAGTCTCATTTTCCCCCCTGGATGGTGAAAATCCTGGGAGAGAGGCTTTGCACAGCATCATTGAGGGACACAAATACACAGGGAGAGGCACTGAGTGAGATCAGTGAAAAGAGGAGAAAGCAACCAAGTACAAATTGCCCAAATTGCTAAATATTAGCAACAAGCCTCCAAATTACCCAGAGGGAAGCAGCTTCTCTGAGGTAACTCAATTCCTGCATTCAGAGCTGAAAAAATGTTAAATCAGAACCAAAGAGTGATTATATTGATTTGTACGCCCTGAACCACAGGAATAGGAAATAAATGAGGGGAAAAAAAATAAAAATCACGCACACACACACACAAAAAAAAGGAGAAAATGTTTCTAACAATTTCACGTATTCCTCTCAGGCATCCACAGCCATCAAAGCACAAAAAACTTCTGTTCCAAGAGGGAATCATCAGGTTTTTTTTGCAGATGAATACATGGCAGATGATTTCTTATTTTGTTTTTTAACTAATCCGTGAAATTTCTGACCCAAAGTGAAGCCTGAGGAGGGCTGCACACACTAACTCGGATATTTACTGCTCCTGATGGGCCAAATTAGGCTGCTGGTGATTGAGAGTCAAGCCTGGAATAATGAATGGGCTCTTCACACCCCAAGACTCTGATCTGCAGGGCTTTGGACTGGATCCAAATGGAAGTGAAAGCAGCTGATGGGGTCTGGGATGTGGCCACTGCCAATTGATTACCTTGAGCTGTTTTTAGCCCATTTTAGGATGGGCTGGGCTGAAATGTGGCCCTGAGGTATCTGTGAGAGCTGTGTCACCACTGTCTCTGCTCGACTGACACAAATTTCTGCTTTAAAGAGGATTTTTTGGAGGCAGAACTTCTGCCTGATGAGCAGAGCAGAAACAATGGGGAAAAAAAAAAGTGTTTTTCCATCAGTTTGAGGAAAGATGCTGTCAAAACTCCTCTACTTAATCCCATATTTTCCTCTCGTGCCTGTTACTGCTGCCCTTAGAGCAACAGCCTGCCTTGAGGACTTTGGACATCACCACATGGACAGAAGGCAAAGCAGCTCCACCTCATCCCATTCCCCATGGTAAACAGCCACATTCCAAAGGAAAACTTGTTTCTGGGCTCCTACAAGTGCAGTGGAAATGAAGAGGACAAGCCCAGAGAGCAGAGAACGTTTCTGGTAGTGGCTATAGCTAGAGGTAAATAGAAATTTCACCTCCTGGACCATGTTCCTGCTATAAACCAACAAATTATTTCTCTTATTGCTGTGATTGTTTTTTAAATCAATTTGAGAAGCCTCCAGAGCCGCAGTGATGCTCTGCAGAGGTCACATGGAGGGAGTGGGGACAAGGAGATGGGAATTTTACCTCTCTCTGTGCCAGGTTATTCACAGCTTCTCCTACACCTCTGCTTTTGCATCCACAAAAATCGGGACAATGACCCTTTCCAAACACAGAACCTGCCAGGTGCTTCTCAAGCTTCAGGTAAAAGCCTCCTTAGAAATGGGAAATTTAAAATCCCAGCAAACTCATCAGCTGAGATGCAAAGGCTCAGAGTTGGAAGAGAAAGCTCCAGGGAGAGCTCAGAGCCCCTTCCAGGAGAGCTGGAGAGGGACTGGGGACAAGGCCTGGAGGGACAGGACACAGGGAATGGCTTCCACTGCCAGAGGGCAGGGATGGATGGGATCTGGGGAAGGAATTCCTGCCTGTGCTGGAATTCCCAGAGCAGCCCCTGGATCCCTGTCCAAGGCCAGGCTGGACAGGGTTTGGAAGCAGCTCTTCCCTGTCCATGGCTGGGGTTGGAATCATCTTTCAGGTCCCTTCCAACCCAAAGCATTCCATATTTCTGTGATTATTAGCGAGTGATTACCAGGACACCAAGGACACTCCCAGCTTTAGGATGAACCCTGTGAGCACGAGTGACAGACACTGAGTGAACAGCTCACACCAAGCCCCAAAATAAAGCCCTGCCAAGCACAGAAACCAGAAATTCAAACAACAGAAAGGGAACCCAGGTTAACACGGACTGAGACATCCACACGGTGCCAAAGTGTTCATCAGTACCCAAGGAGAATATTCCACTTCCAAAGCCCATCCTCTGGCTTTGTGCTCCGTGCCAGTGGAATTGTGTGAAAATCCCCCGTGTCAGGAGACCTGTGTAAAATCCTCTGCGTTCAGCCTCACCCTGAAGCTCCCTCATCACAGCCCTGAGTGTTTCAATCCCACTCCACAGGCAGAAAATTGGGATGCTGAGGGCCTCAGTGTCGGGAGATGGGCTGTGGGAGGCAGGAGGAGCAATCAGGACCAGGCACCAGCAGCACTCGATGAAGTCTCACTGACGGCAGCCCTGATGTCGAATGAATGATTTAGCACTTGTTAAACTTCTCCCATTGTGAAAGCAACCTATTATTTTCCTGCTTGTGCTCTTCGATGCCTCAATCACTGACAGAAGGAGTGAGTGAGAAATAATAGAGTTCATTTTCGATTGCTGTCGCTCAATAGCTCGTTCTGTGTACCCCATCTGCCATTGTTTCAGCAACAAGAGAGCTGATGGCTTTTTCTCTTCCCCTTTTCCCATCCCACCTCTGATGACTCCTCCGTCTTTAACAGCCCCCAGTAACATCCTGGAACATCACAAGCCTTCAATCCAGGTGTTTTTGTAAAGAAAAACACCGTGGTACAGCACTCAGGGCAGGGGTATGTCCATCAGCAGGGCAATTTCCAAATCCAAAGTTTAAATTCCTGTCGTAGCAGTTACTGATTAAAGCTTTGGGTTTTCGTCAGCTCCGAGGAATGAGGAATTTGATGAAGTTCAAGAAGTGCAAGGTGCTGAAGTGGGTCAGGATTTCCTGAAGAGGGGATTGAGAGCAGCCCTGAGCAGAGGGACTGGTGCTGGTGGATGAAGAGCTGGACATGCCCTGGCCAGGAAGCCAAGAGAATCCACGGTGGGCAGGAGGTGAGGGATGGGATCATCCCCCCGTGCCCAGCTCAGGTGAGACCCCACCTGCAGAGCTGCCTCCAGCACCAGAAGGACGTGGAGCTGCTGGGACCAGTCCAGAGGAGACACAAAAATGAGGAGAGCAGGAAGCCAGGTGGGAATGCTGCAGCCCAGGACCTGCTCTGCCTTTGAGAGCAATGACAGATTTGTCTTTACAAACAAGCTGTGGGTCTGCTGGTAAATAAAACCAGCACTGAGAGATAAAAGAAGCAATGGGATGGATTCCATTGATTGATGAATGGAAAAAAGATATTTGCCTTTACAAACAAACTGAAGGTTTGCTGATAAATGAAATATTGCAAGATGAAAGAGACAATGGGGAGACACCATAAATTCCATGAGAATTAAAAATTAAGAGGGAGGGTTATAGATTAGAGGGGACTCTTAGGTATCAGGCATTTCTCTTAAGGACCTCAGCCCATGGGGAAAGAGAGAGGGACATGAGGCTGGGAAATCAGGATAAAAAGGAGGCTGCAGCCTCCAAAAATTGGCGAGAGACCCCAGAGGAATGCCCATGGCCTCTCCCTTTATTCAAATAAAGTAAAAGGACTCCTCTGTCTCCTTTTTGGACCTAAAATCCTCTGGTGTCTGTGGATTAATTTTCCTGACACCTTTGCAGGGAGATGAGAGGGAAGAACTGAGATTTACCTGTCCCAAGGTGTCCTAATGCATTTAGGGAGCAAACATGGGTGCTCATGAGCAAATGATGGACTGCTCATCAAAGCTGCAGAGTCAAGAGCTCCCTCTGGACTTTGTCCTCCCAGGATTTCTTCAATCACTTCCCAAGACCATTGATAACCTCTGGATGTGCATGGATAACTCTGGACAGCAGCACTTGTTCAGCTCAGAGAAGATGTCCCTAAAAACACATCAAGTTTCCAACAACAGGATGGGACAACAGTCACACGAGGAGGAAAACTGGGTTAATATTATGCCCTTTAGGAGGGAAATAAATCTTGTGGAAGCTTCTCTACCCATGGCAAAGGGGTGGAACAGGATGATCAGAAGGTCCTTCCAACCCAAACCCTCCAGTGGTGATTCTGTGAAGGTGGAGCTGGTTTATTTATTTATAAATATTCCACAGGAATCAGGATGGGCAGGAAAAGGGACTGGAGGTGAGAATGGGAGATCTCAGCACACTGAGACCAACTCAGCCAGGGAATGAGAAAAGCTAAAGCAGAATGAGAGTTTTCACCATGTCTGGACACAGAAAAGCACAAAAGATGGAGAAAGCAGAAAGCTGCAGGTAGTCCTGACTCTGCAGCTGAATGACTGAACGTTTCCCTGGGAGAGAAATAAATCACCACAGAACTGGAACTGCTTGCACAGAGCAGCTCAGCAAGCTGGGAAGCTCAGGAACACAGAGGGGATTTGTGCAAACCTCAAAAGAGCCATGACTTCATGGAGCAGCAGGGGTCTGTTTTGGGAGTCTGAGAGGAGCTGACCCTTGTGGGGACACCCCAATTCACACCCCAAGTGAATTAAAGAGGAGTGGACAGCCTCCCTAAGAGGAGACACAAACCAGAATTTCTATTTCTACCTCAGCTGACACAAAATCAAATTGCTGCTGCCTCTCTGCAAAGATTCACTGGAGATCCAGGATCTCTTTTTTGGGGGCTCACAGGAGCTCTGGAGCCAGGTCCCGAATCTCTCCCATCCCAATGTGCCCGTGGGGAGGCAGCAGCCTGGGATCCAGGGAGGAGGATCCACCTGCCTGGTGGGAACACACTTTCCCTGAAAAGGCAGAGTGCTGCCTTTCCAAGAATAAAGGAAAAGACAGGCTGTAATATTAAAATGAAGATTTTTCACGAGTCAGACCCACTCCAGTCAGAAATATCAGTCGGGTATCATATCCCAACCCTTCACCAGGAGATTTCCTGGGAGCAGAGCTATGGGTGTAGTAATTCAAAATCCCTGTTAATGTATAAAAACAGTTGTAAGAAGCTGGGGGTTTCCACGATTCCAGAATAAAAAGCCATAAACTGGAGCACATTAAGAAAATAACTGCTGTGCTGGTCTTATATATGTTTTTTTTTAAAACTTCTAATAGCGTGTTTTGTCTCCATCAGCAAAGAACTGCTCTCAAATAATTGCTCTAAATGACTCTTTGAAGGCACATCTCTATTTGCAAAGCCCATCAAGTTCCAGACAAGTCCCAAATATTCCCTTCTTAATTTACTGTAAGGATGAACAAACAGAGGGATGTTAAGGCGGTAATTACTGCCGGCACAGCTCAGAGAAAGGCGAGTTACAGCGTTCAGAGAGAGCTGCTAATCTCCCCCAGTCCTGCTTTTAGACAGGATTTAAGGAACTCAGACAGGGAATTTGCATTGATGCTTCTGAGGGCATCTCTCATCAAACAGCGTCAATTTGAGAGAGCCAAAATCGGGCAGTTCCTTCTCAGCACCGCGTTTTCTGCGAGTTATTAAAGCCAAAAAAAACCCGACCCGACGGCACCAGGGCTCAGCTCCAGCCTCCTGAACGAGGACAAATTTCCCAGACTTTAAAACAGCCCCCCTGTTTATTCGGGATGCCAGCTAAACTCCTACAGGTTGTAAAGTGCTCCTGGAATTCACTGCAAAGGCTGAATCATCCCGGGACATGAATAAAGATGAGAGCATTTAACAACACAACACCGTGTAAACCGTGCCACAGATCAGAGTAAGAGCAGAAGTGTTTATTCCTTGTAAAAACCAGGGGAAATATTTTAACCAAAAGGATGTATTCAGTTACCTGCAGCAAGCAAAGAATAAACTGTGTGAGTTCAAAGATTTAAGAAAGTCGTAATTCCCCTTAAGTACACGTTTGGGCAGAAAATAAAACACAGGATGCTCATTCGAACCTCAGTCACTGTCTAATACAAACTGAAATTACATTTCACTCTGGCAGACTTAGATGCTGCAGAATATTATTTTAGAGAGAGTTTGAAAGGTTTTCCCATTTTATGTTTTAATATGAACTTCTCAGCTCTTCAAGAGTTTGTAAATAAAGCCAGGCTCTTTTCCAGAGGACCAACACCAGTGGCACCACTGGGACAGGGCAGGATTGAAGTGTTTTTGGGAAAACTGCGAACACATCAGCACGTTGGGTTTTCCTTCTTTGTAAAGCAAGCCCCAAACTGTTGTCTTATGGAATAAAAACTCCCTCTCCAGGATTTGCAAACTGACCTCTTGTGCTTAGTGAGATCTGAGAGAGGAGGTCTTCAAAAAACAGGATTTGTGATGAAAACACCGATGTGCAGCTGGAGGTCTGTGCAGGAACACCCGGAGCAATCCCAAAGTCTCCTCATCCCAACTGAGATGGAGCTGGCAGCTCCCTGAGAGCTGTCGGCAGCTCGTCCCCCAATTTGGGGCAAAAGGAGCTGGCAGAGCTTCAAGGAGCTCCGTTCACAGCTTTTTGATTGATGGCAGGGACCTGAGGAGACCCAGAAACACAACCAGTTCCAGCCCCTTCCTCGGGCTGGGCTGACAGGATTGGGAATTCGGCCACGGACGCCACAGGTGATGATGGATCATGTAAGCAGAGAGGGATGGGAGGTTCGTGAAGAACAGCAGAGCCCCTCTGCTCCAAACACTCTGAAATTCATGGGTGAATATTCATGAATTTGGAAACACAGAAAAACAACTTTCTTCCACTTTGGAGGGAGAGGAAAGCTCGATGTTAAGAGAGAGGGGGAACATTTTAGAGTGGGAATAAAGACATAAATTCCATGATTTAAGGGGATGTTCTTGGCCTTTCGTGTAAGGTTCATTCAAACCCCTGAAGTAAAGATACACAGAAAGCCACTGCTGAGTGTCAGAGGAGGGAAATGGAGGTGGGAACAACCCAGTGGCACCTCCCAGCTCTGGGGATGGGTCTATGAAGGCCTGATAGAATTCCTTGGAAGAGTTAGAAAGAATCACCAAACCTGACAAAATTTCAAATACCTCCCTTGACCATCCTGATCACTTTCTTACCCTGTTCTGCCCAGAAAGACCATTTATTAAAAACCCAAGAGATGCAAAGTTCAGTGAAAAAAGAGCTAAAAACTCAACCACCAATTCTTCTCTCTCCTTTCCTCCAAAATTACCGTTTCCCTCAAAAACACCCCACAAGAAACCTCAGCTGGTTAAACCCACACTCGTTGGGCTTAGCCACAAATTTGACACAGATCAATGACACCTTGTCCTGAGAAATCAAAGGGGAGACAAGCTGCTGACCCAGAAGGATTTGTACCCCCAGTTTCCCCCAGTCCTGGTAACGCTGACAAAAGGTGTCAGCCCCAGTGAGGCAGCTGGAGGAGGATGAGGAGGAGGAGGAGGAGGAGGAGGGAAGGCTCACAAAGGAAGAAAGGCCAGCTCAGAAGAGATGAGACCTGCAAGGGAAAGGAGGGGAGAGGCAAAAGCTTTGCAGCTGGAAAAGAGCAGGTGACATTTGAGAGGGTCACGGAGAATGGAAAATGAGCCGGGAGATTGAAAGGTTTTGGCGGGGGAAGAGCTGACTTTGAAGACATTCCTTGATCTCTTTTCCTTCATTGAAATGTTTTCTTCACAAGGCCCAAACAACAAAAAACATGAAGGGAAAGCTGCATCTACCAGCTGAAAATGAAGGAGTGTTCATTCCAAAGTTGTATTGACTAATTCTCCTCCCGAAGCCACAAATTTGATGGCACATCCATTTGTTTCCACTCCAGTTCAATGGCACAATCATTTGTTCCCATTCCTATTAGGAAAATGAAGCATGAGGTAAAAACCAGCCTGGTATAAACCTCTTCCCTTAAATTCCACACATATTCCACGTTTCCTGCTCATTATAATTCAACTCAGAACCTGATCCGACACCCAACCTCTTAAATCCCCCCCGGGCTAAATTGTGCTCTGGTTGAAATTTGTTTAAAACCATGGAAGTACATTTATTTTAACTAAATGAGGATCTGACTCCGAGTTCATTCTACAGCAAGTTAGCAAATACAAGGCAGCGCTGGAATCTTAATTCATTCCAACAGTAGCCAGGGGCAAGTCTGGACATCAAAACTCATTTTGGATTAGGAAGGAAGGGCCCTGGGTTAATTCCCAGCATTATGGGATCGTTAGCACCATGTGGACACAGCCACCAAAGATGTGGTTTTGGATGTCACACGGCGCTCCCTTGTAGGGATGGAAAGATAAAGATGGAATATTTGGATTTCCCAGGCTGAAGAGCAGCACTGCTATTGTTAAAATCTGTGAGAATAATCACTCCCTCTTCCCCCCCAGTTATTCTCCTACAGCATCAGAAACTGGGATTTCTTCCCACAGAATTCCACAGTTCAGGAGTGGGTTTTCCTCTTCGTTATTCCTTATCCTGTTATTCTGGTTTTTGAGTGTCTTGGAAAAGCAAGACCATGCTCCATTCCCAATCCTGCACATCCCAAAAGATGTTTGTAGAATGCCAGAATGGTTTGGGTTGGAAGGGACCTTAAAGCCCATCCAGACTCACCCCTGCCATGGCAGGGACACCTCCCACTGTCCCAGGCTGCTCCCAGCCCTGTCCAACCTGGCCTTGGACATTCCACAGCTGCTCTGGGAATTCCAGCCCAGGCAGGAATTCCTTCCCCAGATCCCATCCATCCCTGTCCTCTGGCAGTGGGAGCCATTCCCTGTGTCCTGTCCCTCCAGGCCTTGTCCCCAGTCCCTCTCCAGCTCTCCTGGAGCCCTTTTAGGCCCTGGAATGTGCTGGAAGCTCTCCCTGGTGCATTTTAACATCTCACATTGGTAAAGCAACTTCTCCGTTCAGCCCAGAGCTTCTGGAAGGATTCTGGAGGGTTCCTCAGCAGGGCCAGCACAGAGACAATCCCTGCCCTGGGGCTGGGACAAGCCAGGGTGCTGATGATTCCATTTCTCACACAAAAAACAGTGAGAAGCTTCCTCCAATGCTGAGTTTGCCCGAAATATGAGCATTTCTTCCAACACACTCCACATCGGGGTCTTTAGGCAACAGCAGAGCGAGGAAGTTCTCTCCTCTGGATTCCTGCTCTTTGTATCCCGTTGTCCTACCTAGGAGACCAGAGGGATGTGGAGTTTGTGGTTCCAGAAATGAGAGTGGGGCAGATGCAGACACACAAATCAACCTCACCCAGAGCAATTAGAGCTGGCTCATTCCCACACCTCCCCAAACATCCAGCATCCATAAACGTGCCGTTAGGGAAGCCTGCCGTGTCCCTGAACTCATTTACTTCACCCAGCAGTCATTTCTGCTCTCTCCTTCTCCCCACACACAATTCCTTCTGCAGAGAAATGAGAATGGATTTTGCCCAGGAAGGTGAAAAACTTGGCAAAATTCAGTGCCAGGCTTCAAATTCCTCTTTTCATTAGGCAGCAACCAGCTCCTTTTATTCCAGGATGTGTATCCAAAGGCAGAAGAGATGTCTCTAGTGGTTTCCTGATGCCATCCTCCCCCTCCTAAAAACATCCAATGGAGGCTGTTCCTGCAAGATTCCTTTCAAGTGCTGTGTGAATTGCTGATGGGAAGGAGCTCCTGCATACCAAAGCTCATGGAAAGCTTTATTCTCCCACACAGGGAAAGGATTTATTTAACCAGAATGAAAAGGAGGAGATGGAACACAAGACATGTATCCTCCTGTCCAACTGGGAATTCCAGCCGTCTCAATGATATGTAAATTATGTTTGGATTTAATGTGGGCCTGGCTGGAAAAGGGATGAGTCTGAAGAGCCCATTCCTCATCCAGCACATCTGCTCTGGGTGTGCCCGTGGATCCACGGAGCTTCCATGACTAAGAGTGGTCACAAATCATCCCTGCAATTTTTCCTTCCAATTAATTATCTATTAAATGGTTTTGTTCTCGTTAAAAGAATCAATTTGCTCCACGCAAAGCTGGTGTTTTGCTGAAAACAAAAGACAGCACCTGAAAATAGAAATGGTTCATCCAGCTGAAAATTGAGGTAACCTCAACGGGATTTTTACTTTTCTAATTGTGTGGCTGTCTCCAGACACATTACAGCTTCCATGATGTGTCCAGTTCTGGGACCCTCAGGACAAGAGAGAACTCAAAGAGCTGGAGAGTGTCCAGGGAATGGAGCTGGGGAAGGGTCTGGAGCCCCAGGAGAGGCTGAGGGAGCTGGGAAAGGGGCTCAGCCTGGAGAAAAGGGGGATCAGGGGGAATTTCTGGCTCTGCATAACTCCCTGCCAGGAGGGGACAGCCGGGGGGGTCGGGCTCTGCTCCCAGGAACAGGGACAGGAGGAGAGGGAACGGCCTCAGGCTGGGCCAGGGGAGCCTCAGGGTGGACAGCAGCAGGAATTTCCCCATGGGAAGGGTGGCCAGGCCTTGGAACTGCCCAGGGAGGTTTGGATCCCCCATCCCTGGAGGTGTCCAAGGAATGACTGGATGAGCAGAAAGTCCTGGACTGGATTTTCCAGGCACTAAAGAAGCAATCCCAGGTATCCAACAGCCAGCAAATTCCACATGGATGGGACATCAGATCCTCCAAACTGTCCCCAGCTCCGATGGGACACCGAGGTTCTGGTGATCTGCTGGTCTCAACCCATCCCAATCCCAGTTCCAGGCACGTTGTTAACACTGTAATTCCTCCTTGGTGAGATCCAGGTGTATAAACGGCATCCCTGGGAGCCCCGTGAATTTCCATCATTATTCCTTCACTGGAGCTGTGCTCCCCAACCTGCTGAGACGTTTATCACCACCTCACCCCACGCCCCATTATTTATCTTGTTCCATTTTATAGCATGGAGTAAATAAATAACATCAAAGTGCTAAATTTATTCATGGAAATGGGGCTGTGTTTGCTTCCCGGAGCCATTCCTTAAATCAAGGAAATGCTGTTAATGGGCTGCAATGAAGATGTAAAACATCCATTTTAATATGGCTTTAATAAAGGCAGATTGCAGGAGCTGATGATGACACCTGACATGTGGGGACAGGGATGGTGACACTTTAATACCTCCAGCTCCTGGACTCAGTTCCACGCCATGCAGCCCAAGAGGGCTGTATTAATTATTACAGTGTCATCTCGAAGAAATTAATTCCAGTCGTTATCAGAGGATGCTCATTAAGCAGCAATTGCTTGGCTGCTTGAGCACATCCCACGCCCTGGGAGGGGACAGGAGCACGGTGACAACCAGCTGGTGACACATCCATTGCCATCCCCAAAGCTTTTGTGGTTGGCAGGGTTGGGAAGGACACGGGACGATCTTCACGAGGCAGAGGAGCAGAGCAGGTGCTGGAGGAGCACCTGGCCCCAGTGGGAGAGCTGGGATTGAGTCCTGCCAGGAGTTGGATCCCGTTTTTTGGATCTTCAGTTATAAAAGCTTTTTGATACAGGTTTGATTGTTTTAATCAAAACACTGCTCCATCCCTGGAAGTGTCCAAGGCTGGGTTGGATGAAGTTTGGGGTAACCTGGGATAGTGGAAAGTGTCCCTGCCCATGCCAGGGTGTGGAAGTGGATGAGCATTAACATCCCTTCAACCCAAACCATCCCATAATTCTGCAATTTATATCAAGCCTGCACCTTATTTAAAATATCTTCTTATGAATTAAAAACAAATTAATGTTCCCCAAACTGATCCAGAGTGAGAGGAACATCTTGGTCCTTCTGCTGCACCAGACATACTGCAAAGCAAAACTGAGGTTCCATTTAATTCCTCCTAAATTCTGCAAATCAAAGTTTCCCTGAAATGAACTATTTAAAGCTCCATGTCCTGTGTATGAAGACATTATTAAGTTATTCTCCTCTAAAGAAAATATCCAAGAAATGCCATTCTTCCAAGAATTAGGCACCAGAACCATGGAAACCCAGAATGGTTTGGATTGGGAGGGATCTTAAAGATCATCTCATTCCAGCCATGGACACCAAGGATTCTTCCTGTTCTTCCCCATCCGTCCTGGGGAATACACCACATCCAGACCACAGAAATGATGTTTCATTTTTCATCCTAATTTTATTTTAACCTCTGAAAGTCCAGCTCTGAAACCAAGGTCACTCCACACAAACACCCTCCACCACCTGCATTCCAGAGCTGTCCTTTACAGCATATTAATACTTGTTTTCTTGGGCCATTTTTTAATAATTTGCATTACTAAATCGAGTTTGAAAACAAAAATTAATACGTAAGTGCCAAGAGTGTGAGCACAGAATTCAGATATCTGAATTCACAGCCAGGAAAAAAGACAACAAACTGTGTCTTACCAAGGGATGGAAAGGGAAAATGATATCCATTTATTCCTTAGCCAAATTGCTACTTGCATTTATTCACAGGATATAATTATGGATAGAAATCACATTTGCCCCTTCAGACTCAGTTTTGTTTCACAAATAAATTCAGGAGAGGCAGTTAAAAGTGAAATTTAAAGTTTGCCACTGCTGAGCCAAAGCCAAAGAGAGTGAGCTCCAATTCTGGTTTTCTCCTGCAGGAGAAAACTTCAGCTTAGAAACAGAAGACAGCCAGGACTTTCCAAGATTTGCTCAGAAGTGGGCAAGGATCATCCTAAGCCCCACCAGGTGCCTCCATCAGAAATTGAACTGAAACAACCAAGAAAAATCAACTATGCTCTACAAGTTTGCCTTTTAATCTGTGTTTGGTGATGGCCAAAGTAGAAAATATCATAAAAAGCAATTTAATAAAGCCAAAGACCAGCAGGCACAGACAAAATGAGTGGATGAGATGAGAAAGGGATGCATTGGGAATGTGCTGCCACACCCAGGAGAGAAAGAATGCCAGGACAGAAGGATCCCTCCTGTTCACCTGGAACCGTTTCTCTCCACAAGCCACAGGAAAATACAAATCTATAAATGTTAACGTGTTGTTTGTAAAGGTCAGGTCAGTATTTGCTGTGACACGAGTTGGGAGAAGCAAATCCATCTCAGCATCAGGTCACTGTGGGACAGCAGTGACATTAAAGAGAGGAGGAGGAGGAGGATCTGAACCCTTCCCCAAGTGAATTTCTTGCTGGGATAAGGTTTGATCCCGTTCCATTCTGCTCTGGTCTCTGGGAGGTGGCAGCAAAGCAACGAGAAGTTAAGAAAAATGACGTTTAGGTACAATTGTGATGCTGATTTGTACCAAAATGATCAGAAAAGAGGAAGAGTCCTTAAAAAGATGAAGGTGGGGTGAAATTTCTGGGATTTATGCACAGTGGGCTGTGGCAGTGAAAGAAGGAATTCCTATTAAAGCAGGTTTAAATGTCATTAGGGGAGGGGGGAGCTGGTGCTGCCACGTCAGCTGGTTTTGACAACAGGTTCATCTTTTCAAAGGAAATGATAAAAACAAGGAATTGTAAAGGTTGGAAAAGACCTTTAAGTCCACCCAGCACCATCACAATGTTCACCACTAAACCACAACCTCAATCCACACGGTTTTTTACCATTTCCAGGGATGGGACTCCACTGCTTCCCTGGGCAGTCGATTCTAGCACTTGACAACCCTTTCCACAGAGAACTTTTTCCAAATATCCAATCTAAACCTCCTCTGGCACAACTCAAAGTTATTCTCTCAAATGTCCAACCAGCCTTGATCTCAAACCTAAAATCCTCTGCTTCCACCCACCCCATCACCTTTTAGAAAGCTTCTCAGTGGAAGATTCAACCCAAGGAGAAAAGGCAAAAAAGGATTTGATTTGCCCAGATTTAGAATAAGAGCCACTGATGTCTGACCCCCACAGGGCTCTTCAGCACTTTCTTCCCACAGGTTCCCCTGTTTGAATTAATTGTTGTGAAATGCAGCCAAGAGAAATTAAAATCATCCACCCTCACTGTAATATGTGACTTAAAAGCATTAAAATAACAATGATAATTATTCAAATAATGAACTATCCCAATAATTCAAGGAAATGGGGTCGCTTTGGATATTTGACTGGGGAGGACTAAGGAAAAGCTGTGAACTCAGCAAAACCAAAAGTCATGGGACTTTAAGCAAGGAAAATCATTACCCTAAGACGGCCACAGGCTGAGATTAACCAAAAGGGTGTTTTTAAACTTTTTATCAGTATCAGAATCCCGGCTTCTTCACCCAGAAAACATCATTTGTATGTCATCACATAATTACAATACACCCATGTACTTCATCACCTCCTTGGTGAATGCTGGAATTATGGAAATTCTAGGATCAATGACAAAAATCAGCGGTTTTGAACAACACCCACAAAGCTGCCAGAGCTGACGTGGATGGAAAAGGGGAAGCAGGATAATGAGGCCATGTCCTTTCTGACATTCATTCCAGGAAACAGAGAACTGGATCTTGCTCTCCCTTTCAGATACAACTCAGGAGGTGAAGAAGTCTGTTCACAATGTCCTCTCCCTGGATGGAATTTGTCCCTAGGAATTCATATTCCCACCCATGTGAGGTGCAAAGCCAGAGGAAATTTCTCACAGTGGTTATAAATATTCTGAAGGGAAACGTGCACATTTCATTATCAGCTGAGCTCTCTCCTTCAGCATCAGATGAGGAGGAGCTTGAGGAGCCCTTGGAAGGCTTGGACCAACCCAGGCCCCCCCAACAGCAGCAGGACCTGGAGCTGCTGGGGAGATTCCAGAGAAATCCATGGAATTTCTCCAGGGCTGGAGCCCCTCTGCTCTGGAGCCAGGCTGGGAGAGCTGGGAATGTTCCCCTGGAGAGGAGAAGGCTCCAGGGAGAGCTTCCAGCACATTCCAGGAATTCAAGGAGCTCCAGGAGAGCTGGAGAGGGACTGGGGACAAGGCCTGGAGGGACAGGACACAGGGAATGGCTCCCACTGCCAGAGGGCAGGGATGGATGGGATCTGGGGAAGGAATTCCTGGCTGGGCTGGAATTCCCAGAGCAGCCCCTGGATCCCTGGAATGTCCAAGGCCAGGCTGGATGGGTTTAGAGCAGTCTGGGATGGTTGGAGGTGTCCCTGCTCATGGCAGGGGTGGAATGAGATGAGCTTTAAATCCCTTCCATCTCAGCCATTCTGGGATTCTGTGACTGCAGGAAAAAGCTGATTTTCCTCTCACACAAACACACCTCCCAATAACCCATTAATATCCATCTTTTTAATTCATCCTGCTCTGGATTCCATAAAACCAGACCAGACTGGAGCTGCTGCAGTGATTTCTATTAAAATGAACAGAATCTGATAATTCTCATGTTTTGCCCCAAAACCTTCCCAGTGTCCTCAATGCAATTGAGAGAATTTTGTACAGAAATGCAACCCAAACCTGACAGTGATGCCTGAGAAGCGGGGGCACCGTTTTGCTGCGCTTTTTGTTCCACAGCAAACAGCTGAACAACGAGAAACATCCCCAAAGCAGGGAAGATGAAGCACAGGCAATGATTCTGCAGCTGGGGATTCTCCAGCTGCCCATCCCTGCTGGCACCACTGCATCCCCACATCTCCATCCCTCCATAAAACAACATTCCCTGCTAAACCCAAAGTGACACCTTGCCCAAATCCCTGCTGGGCCAGCCGTGTTTTCCCTGATGCTGCAGCAGACAGACAGCCCTGGAGCCTGGAACCTCCCTCCTTCCATCCCCCTCGGCCACCTCTAGCCACCACGAGCCAAGGAAACGCCAGGCTGAGCTTTGGGAGGATGGACATTAATGGGCTGTGACACAGCTGCCATCTCTGGGGTCACTGGCCACACGAGGTGGGAATTGTCCCCTCTAACTTCGTTGTGACGCGGATATCAAAAATGTCAAAAGATTTACTGTAAAAAACACCTCCAGGCCAGGTTTAAGGTGACTTCTATGCTCTTGTTTTGCTTTTTCTTTTTCTCCCCTCAAAATATTATGCTCCCAAACGGGGATTTTACACAAATCACGGTAAAAATACACAGAAAACTCTTTTTTTTACACCTTTGCTACTCCCAGCACCATCTGGGTTCTTGTTCTCAGCCCACCTGCAGCACCAGGGTTCTATTCCATCTCTTTGAGGGAAAACCTGCAGCTCCTGTGGCTTTCCCAAAAAAAAAAATTAAAAAAAAATTAACACTGGAGTTGTTATTGTGCAATTATTTTGCAAAAGTTATATATCAGTGCTAAAAAAAAGAGCAACGAAATGACAAGGCACAGGAGATGGAAGAATTCAAACATATGTTGGAAATGTCACGAAAAGCAAAGATCAGAGCAGCGAAAACCACCAGAAAGCAGCAAAAAAAAACCCCTACAAACTGCTAAATATAATTAGTTATTTAATTAGGAAAGCAAAGCTTTACTAATATAAGCTTTAAAATTTGGGAATTCAAAGCATATAAACGAAAGCAAAACCTTTCTATTTCGGGATGACTTTGTGCAGAAGAGGAATCTGTAAAAATAACTTCCCACGAAGCCTTGGGCAGCAGCAGCACTTTGAGAAGAATCTGAGAAAAAAGAAGTGTAAATAGGGCTCCCAAAATCCACTTCTCATAGTCAGAGGGACAGAAAAGGGATTTATTTAAAGAATCTCCCTCTCAGACTTGTGCTTCAGTGGTTTCTCTGGAGCAGGGATGTCCTGGAGGAGATGGGAGCAGAGATTTATGGTGGCATAGCTTCAACGTGGACCTGGAGCAGAGGAATTGGGGAATTTGAGTCTAAAAAGAATAATTAGAAGGAGAAAAGCTCCTGGCAGAGCACAGAGCTGAGCCTCAAACTCCTAAATTCACCACTGTTTTGCAGCCATGACAAAAAAACCACAAATGGGTTAAATTCCAGCAGTTTTGTCCAACACTGTCCTACTTATCTGAAGGAGAGGGAAAATAAAATCACTCCAGTGAAATTCCGAAGGGGGATCTCTGGTGTGAAGGTCCATGAAGTGACAGCCACTGATGACTTTTGACAATTTGACTTTTTTTTTTTCCCTTGTGGAGCTGCTGGGAGTTGCCAGCAAATCCAGGGAAGTCTCTGGAAGTGCCCGTGAGGGACAGGGACACACGGACATGGATCATCTCCTGAGCTCAGCTCAGCATTCCCGAGGCAAATTCCAGCCAGGGAGAGATTTATGCCCATTAAACTCCATAAAAATACACTGTCACTTCCACTTATCCCAACTGGATTTGTATGAGAAAGAGAAGAAAACAACATATTTTAAATTGCCTTTGAAATTCAACACCTGAAGGTAAAAAGTCTCCTCCAGGATCTACCTGAGCTTCAGGAACTGGAAAGAATTCTAACAAAAATTTTAATTCAACTTCTGTTTGAAAGGAGAAAAATATCACTGTTGTCACAGCATTGGACTTTTCAACTCCATTTTTTTTTGTTAAAATATATTAAATTAGAAGAACAAGTGGCTTTTAAATGCCTGGGTTAAAGGACATTCTGGGTCATGATTTTAGGGAATTTGCAGTGATGTCATTCCCATCATGAGACTACACATGGACATGTCCTTCCCTGGAGACAAATAAAAATATAATCAATTTAAACCTCTTCATCCAAAATTGAGGATAAAAATACAGAATATACACACAATGCTGTAATTCAGCTTTGTTACTCAAATAAATTCCATGTCTGAGTGGGTGTGGAGTTTGATGTCCCAGTGTTGGATTATTTATCATGGAATTATTGAATAGTTTGGGGTGGAAGGGACCTTTCCAGGTCATGGGCAGGGACACCTCCCACTGTCCCAGGATGCTCCAAGCCCTGTCCAGCCTGGCCTTGGACATTCCAGGGATCCAGGGGCTGCTCTGGGAATTCCAGCCCAGGCAGGAATTCCTTCCCCAGATCCCATCCATCCCTGTCCTCTGGCAGTGGGAGCCATTCCCTGTGTCCTGTCCCTCCAGGCCTTGTCCCCAGTCCCTCTCCAGCTCTCCTGGAGCCCCTGCAGGCCCTGGAATGTTCTGGAAGCTCTCCCTGGATCCTTCTCCTCTCCAGGAGAACATTCCCAGCTCTCCCAGCCTGGCTCCAGAGCAGAGGGGCTCCAGCCCTGGAGCAGCTCCAGGGATTCCTCTGGAATCTCCCCAGCAGCTCCAGGTCCTGCTGCTGTTGTCCCCAGGGCTGGGGCAGCTCTGCAGGTGGGGTCTCACCTGAGGGGACACAGGGACAGAATCCCCTCCCCTGCTGTGGGATCAGCCCAGCACCCAGCAGGTTTTGGGTGCCAGCTGACATTTTTTTCCATCTGAAATAAAACTTTTGGGCCACCAGGGCTGGAAGGAATTTGAAAAGGTGACAGTTCACCAGTGTTAATCCTCACAAAGCCAGAACATTGCTACGAATCAGAATTAATTCCTGCAGCAGTAATGGCACAGTGACATGTGCTTTCATCAAAATTCAACTTTGCTGATTAAACATCTCCAGGAATTTGGTTGTTCTACATCAGAATTATCACAGTAGGTAAAGGTCACTGGGAGCCCACACTTCTATTCATGAGGCTCTGGGGTTTTTTCACTCCCTCCCTCTTTCTCTGCCAGACGAGGCTCAGGCCCTGAGCCAGGAGAATACAAATTTGGGAGTTCAGCCTCTCCTGCTCCGTTTGCATCTGTTGATTCATTTGGGTGTGGAGAGGAGGGCAATGCAAATGGGAACCTCTGCCTCCCCAGAAAGCTGTGCCCCATTTCCCACTTCTCACCAGCGTTTCTCACGCAGAATCAGGGGCAGCAGCACCTCAGAGAGATTTTTCTCTCCTCCTGCGGCGGAGCCAGAACGAGTAACGATCCCCGGGGGATTGACACGAGGAGGTTTTTCTGGATAACGCTTTAGTCAAGGCACACAGTGCTTTTCAAACCCTGTGTGCTTTCAGGAACTCTGCAAAAGCTTTGATTTACCAGCACTCCAGGCATGTTGCTTGTTCTGCCAAGATTTTTGGGAAAGGTTTAGGGCACTGGAAGAATTTATGGAAAAGCCCAGCACCTTTGTTTTGTTTACCTCGTTGAGTTGATTGACGTCCATAAATGATACTGTGCTCTCAGGAGCTGCTGCCTTTCATTCAAAGGACTCAGTTCCATTACTTCAAAGATTGTATTCTGAGCATTGTAAAGCTCCTGATGGTGGGTAATTACAACAAATTATCTGAATAATTCTAATACTGCATCTACTCCATTACAAATGACAACCAGCAATTAAACCCATCCCAGCCTTTCAGCAAACTAAACAGAAAAAACATTTCACTCTTGACCTGGGCGTGCCCATAACTGATAATAAGCACCCGTTCTGCTCACTGCAACAATAGTTCTCCAGCCTTGACAACTTCTATTTGTTTTTTTTAACAGGGAAGAAGTGGCAAAAAATTTCCCTAGGAGGCTCCCAAGGGATGCAGATGGGAAAAGTGGGTTTTTGTGTGGTGGAATGAAGAACCCCGCAGGTAACGGGGTCAGCAGTGGGGGAAAGGCAGCTGAGGGGAACCTGGATGAAGTTTTCTGTCATTAAAGTGAAAAGGTTGGCATCTCTTGCACAGGAAGAAGAAAACATGGAGAGGTTGTGGCTGTTCCATCCCTGGAAGTGTCCCAGGCTGTTGAAGAAGGGCTTGCTCCTCGAGGCCACAACTCCCTGGAAGGCCTGCACAACCCTGACTTTGAGTTCTTGGCACAATATCTTACCAAAGACACGAAGAAAACTAAGTGTTAATAAGACAGTGAGAATTCAGGATGAGAAATCTGTAAAATGTATCTTGTGAGGTTTGTCAGGATGTGAATTCTGCAGAATGTATCCTATATAACCGCTTTATGTATCTTATAAGTTCCACTAAAAAGTATCTTATAGAGCTCAGGTGTTATGAGCTGGACCAGTAAAAATGTAGAAGCTAACCTGTGAAAAACAGCAATCATAATAAAATATGGATCACATGTTACCTTTCCAAAATACTATAAAAATGTAGCTAAAACTGCAATAAAATGGAACAAGTAGCTAACTCATACTGAGTTGCCTCTTGATTCCTGAGCCCATCTCCTGCACCAGGCCAGGTTGGACAATGGGGCTTGGAGCACCCTGGGGTAGTGGAACTGATAAACTTTCAACCCAAACCATTCCATGATTCTATAATTAATTCTATAATTCTATAATTCTGTTCCGTTCCAAACACCCAGTGCCATGAAGAACTTGGAATAACAGCCTGGGAAGGAGATGGAACAAGACTTCAGGAGCCAGGCAAAGGTGAGACATCAAAATCCCAGTGCTAAGGTAAGACAGCAACCAGCAATCGAGGGATTCCCCGCAATTAATCAACTTCTATTAATTTTTATCAATTAATGGCTGTGCTGCAGGTCTAGTCTGGTCATCAGGGTGCACCACGAGACCAATTTCCCCCCACACCCCTCAGCCTGGGTTTATCAGGAGGAAGGATTGTCTCAATGATGGTTTGCAGTGACAAACCCCAAGGAATAAAATCCCAGACTCCAGACTTGCCTCCACCTTTTGCAAAGAGGCAGCACCAGGGGATGGTTTTATTTCTTCCCTGTAAGGTTATAAAGCTTTAGAGTATATAAATTTTCCTACTCTGTGCAGGAGTTCTGAGTTTCTGGCCATCCACCAGACCAGGCTGTCGCTCATTCATTTCCAAAATCCACCAGGATTTCCTCTGGGAGAGCTGCTAGAAAATGACATTTGCCAACATTTCCCTCTTCTTGTTGTAATTACTGTTCTTTCTACAAGGTCTCCAGGATTTTTTCTGTATAAGGAACAATTCTGTCTCAGATTCCCTGAATGAGCTCCTTGGCTCAGGTAAAAAATGCCAAACTTGGGTATCCCAAAACTGAGGAATTTTGAGGGACCTGCACTTATTTAGCAGCATTATTTCACCTTACAGAGGGTAAAATGCTTTAATTTGTTATTTTTCTTCACTCTGAAAACGCTGTCTCACTGTTACTCCAGAGACAATGAGTGCTGAAAGCCACCAAAGATTATTAAAGGCACAAAGAACCTGATCATCATCACGTTTTTTATCAGCATGCTGGCACACATCCTTCTCTGCAGCCTTTTTACCCTTCAATAAATCAGCCAAAAGAAAGCCTAAATAAGCACAGGGGGGTTTGTGTTCCAAAGCATTCTGACATCATTTGGCATCAATGATGATGGCAACACCACGCCATCATTTTGAGGTATTATTGCAAGGATTGGTTCATAAATCATAATAAAGCCCAGAAAAAAGAGATGTTGTCCCTCCATGCCTTGTCCCCAGTCCCTCTCCAGCTCTCCTGGAGCCCCTCCAGGCCCTGGAATGTTCTGGAAGCTCTCCCTGGATCCTTCCCTTCTCCAGGGGAACATTCCCAGCTCTCCCAGCCTGGCTCCAGAGCTGAGGGGCTCCAGCCCTCTTTGCCACCCCAGTAAATTTGATTATTGTCACCTGTCACACCTCCAGAGCAAATCCATTTGTAAAAATACAACTTGGAAAGACAAAATTGCAATGAAATGGGAAATATGGAGCTTGATTAATAACGGTGGGAATTTAAGACTTCCAGTTTTTCCCATTTATTCTAAATCTGAACAGAATTTGGGACCATTCAGCTCCACACGTCGTCCACAACTTCTTCCCTGGTGGTTCCAGCACCAGAATTTCCATGGACAGAGCAATTTCACACTTAGGTGTGAATGAATTTTGTCTCTGAAAAGTTTGGAAGTTACCAGAAGAAAGGAACTATAGAAGTGCTTTTCAGTGATATTCCACAAAGTACAATTCCTGCTGAGCTATCATCCAAAATTCAAAATTCCCAGGACCCAAAATAACCAAACTAAAGGCCAACTTCTGGCCTGTGAAATTTATTTATGCCTGTTCTGCAGATCTCTAAAAGTCAACAGAATTTAAAGTTAAATCCTTCAGGAATATCCCACCAAAAAAAAGTTATTTTGTGTCACGACCTGATACTTGAAAAATCTGTTTTTTTCCATGGGCTCACATCCCTAAAAGGCTTTTCCCAAGGTTCTGACAGGACTTTCCTTTTGCCACGTGCCCGTGAAAACCCTGCAAGTGTTTGTGGAGCCACATCTGATGTGTCTGAACGAAATAATCCAAATAAAACAGGAATAAATGAGGGTCCTGCAGTATCCAGGAATTCAGCAGAATGGGAAAATGCAGCTTAGTGGTGAAGGAACTTCAAACCCATTATCAGACTGGTTGAAATGAACAGTTCAGATTATCAGAAATATCACCACCACGTTGATATAAAACACAATAATGAGCAAAAATTTAAATTATTAATCTTTTATTGCTCTGATGGCTGCATGGGGGATGTGGGGTCCAAAAGGCACTGCCACTGCAGGTTTTAGAGCTTTGCTTTTGACAGAAAATCCTAAATACAGGAATCACCTTTTCTTGTTCTCATCAAGCACCAGCTCTCCTGCCTTCAATCAAAAATTCATAAAGCTTGATGAAAGCAAACACAGGCATTGTATAAAAATTTTTAAGGTAACAGTATCACAAAGTGGACCTAAACCACACTGTGTTTTCATCCTTGGATTTCCCCCATTCAGGGAAAACCCTCAGTGAAGAGTTTTTTGAACAGCTTCCATAGACAGATTACAAATTTAGAATTTGTCAAGTTCTTTTTCCCTTTTCTTCCACCACAAAAATCAAAGATGCTTTTCTGGTTGTGCCATGGGGGCTCTTCTGTTGCTCTACAGATTTATTTTTTTTTAGCAATATCAGAGTATTATTTCTTATGTTTGAAATGAAAGTTGGGATTATTAAAGCAAGTTTTAGCTACTACTGGAAGTTAATTCCTTGATAATAAAGGAGTTGCTTGAACAGCACCAACTCCTGCGTGGCAGAATCTCAACCTGTGACTGAGATTTAAAGTGTTTGGTAATTCTTGTGGCACTTGGGGATGTGTGGTGGCCTTGGCAGTGCTGGTTAATGGTTGGACTTGAAGATCTTAGAGGGCTTTTGCGACCTGAGTGATTCTTAAACGTGGATCTCAGTGTGGAACTCAGTTTTTTTTCCGGAATTTTGTACCTGAGATGGTTCAGCTCAATCGATGGGTCCCTTCTGCCCTTCCAGCTTTGCTCAGAACTTCCCTGGCCATGTGGTGAGCCCAGAGCTGCTCAGGGAATTGGATGAAATCATCATTTTATGTCCCTCCTGACTGAACTGTTCTGTTCCCAAGGAATAAATAAATCACTGAAAATCCGCATGACATCATCAAACCTTGACAAAAATCAGAATAACAGTGCTCAGCAGCATGGGGAAGCTCGAGCCTCCTCCAGAACACAAGTGAAATGCTGGAAGTAAACTGAAGGTTTCCCAGAGAAGCTGTGGCTGCCCCTGGATCCCTGGAAGTGTCCAAGGCCAGGCTGGACAGGAGCAGCCTGGGATGGTGGAAGTGGGTGGATTTGGGTCTCCTGTAATGTCCCTTCCAACCCAAACCATTCTGTAATTCCATCAAGGAACGAGCTCATCCTGCTTTGTTGGCTCAATGAACACAAGCCTGGTTCAAAGCACCTCATTACCATGGAATTACATTAACACTGTTTTCAGCTATTCAGCCCCAGCTCTTGCAAATGTCAAAATTTCTCTGTTCCTTCAGCTTGTATTTCATCCAAAGGGAAGGAGGAGCTGGAGACATGTGAAATTTCTGACAGGCTGTTGATTTTCCCTTTGGATGAAGCATGTTTGAAAACTCCAAACTTGACTGATCTGCTGAAGCACATTCTCTGACAGACAATATAAAATCAATGCCTCACATATTAAGAGGCTTTATCTTTTTTTTTTTTTTTTTTTTTTTTTTTGGCTGGTGAGAGTTTTTGTTTGTGTGGGAGGTGGCGGTGGGGGGGGGTAGGGATCGCTTTATTTTCTGTCATGGAAAATGAACAGCCTCACCTTAAGGTTTTTATAAACTGTCATCTTTAATCAGACACACACAGCAAGACTGTCAGTTCTCATAAAGCAGTGGGGGGGGAAAAGAAAAAAAAAAAGGCACAAAATGTGAAGCTGTTCCCCTTCCCTTGGCTGTGTGAGTCCCCTGTCCCTGCCACAACCCCAGTCAGGAGGAAACCTTTTCTCAGCAGTGTCACAACAACGAGCTCTGCTGAGATGTGTCTTTATCCTTCAGCAACGCCGACTTCGTGAGGGCTTGTCAGGGATGGAAAGGGCTGGGATTCGCCTGCCAGGAACATCCATCCCTGCTGCTGACAGACACAAAGTACCCAACAGCTAAAAGCCTCCTAAACACTCATTAAACCGGGGGAGAGGGAGGGGAAAAACATTCCCTAGGGAGGTGTCAAATTGCTCCCTAAGATTCCCACTCGGGCCAGTGGAAGGAAGCAGAGAGTGGATGAGAAGTTGCATCGAGAGTGGCATTTCTGAAATAAAGCTGGGAGTATCCAGGGAAAAGTTCTCCTGGTGGAAGGTGCCCTGCTCATGGTGGGGGTTGGAACTTAATGATCTTTAAGGTCCCTTCCTTGTTTCCAGTGTTTAATTTCGTGTTTCTGAAATAAGGATTGGAGATCTCTGGGTGCTGGCGCTGCTGAGGCCCCTCAGGGCAGTTTGGGGTCACTCATGGGTGTCCAGTGCTGGTCCCTCGTGACAGGAGAGCCCTGGAGGGGCTGGAGAGTGTCCAGGGAAAGGAGCTGGGAAGGGTCTGGAGCCCCAGGAGAGGCTGAGGGAGCTGGAAAGGGGCTCAGCCTGGAGAAAAGGGGGATCAGGGGGAATTTCTGGCTCTGCACAACTCCCTGCCAGGAGGGGACAGCCGGGGGGGATTTGGGATCTTATCCCAGGGAACGGGGACAGGAGGAGAGGGAACGGCCTCAGGATGGGCCAGGGGAGCCTCAGGGTGGGCAGCAGCAGGAATTTCCCCATGGAAAGGGTTTGGAAGAGCCCAGGGAGGTTTGGATTCCCCATCCCTGGAGGTGTCCAAGGAATTCCTGGGAGTGGCACTCAGGGCTCTGGGCTGGGGACAAGGTGGGGATCGGGCACAGCTTGGACTCGGTGACCTTGGAGGGCTTTTCCAAGGCCAGTGATCCTGGGAATTTGTGATCTCCTGATCTGAGCCTGGTCTGTCTCACCACAGAGAGGCCAGGCCCCATCTCCCTGCCCCAGAGAGCAGGAAGAGACTCCCTGCCTTGCAGAATCAAGAATTCCATTAAATAACTGATATTTTCCCACCCTTTGAAGGAGATCTGTCGAAATGTAAGACCTGATGAGATCTGGAGGGTTCTTTTCAAGGACCCATTACCTTTAAAAGTTTCCAAATCATGTTTCCTCTGCACTTAACAGCACCTCAGATATTTTTTTTTATTTACCCTGATCCTGTGCACATTACTCAGACTCAAACACAAACTTTAGGCAGTCAACATTCTAAGTGCCCTTTCCCAGCTTGAGTCAGCCTTATTGATTTCTCTGAAATCAAGTATTTTAGGTTTGATTCAGAAGCTAAAGGCATCAGCTCTCATTATTTAGCAGTATTTGTGCCACAGGACTTGACATTTTCCATCTACTTCACTAATAATAAATAACCCTTAGACTTTAAAAATAACATATTTCTCTTAACCTTTGGTGTGATTTAGCATAGTTTAAATGTAACAAACTCACCTAATTTTCACACTCCTTTTGCTTCCCAAGACCCATAGTCCCTATATTATCAAATATTCATTTTATAGTGTGCAACTATATTACAGCATATTTTAAAATAAAATGAGATTATTATTATTATTATTATTATTATTATTATTATTATTATTATTATTACTGTACAGATACGCTAAAAGGGGTTATTGGTGAGATACACAGGGGTTCTGAGTTTTAGATCAACTTAGTGATGTAATTTTTAACACCAGCAGCCATTCATGCTCCAAGACCAAAGGATTTTGATGTCCCATGACAACTTTGCTGTCACCTCCCAACATATTCAAAATAAACAGGATTTAAATTCCACACCCAGCACCTTTTATCTTGACATATCCTGAATTCAACAGCAGCCTGACAGGATTGTTCCCATAAAACATCCCTGGGTGGGTGCACAGGTCCTGCACCTTCCCTTCCAAGGACAGGGAATTCCTGGGATCTGACACTTGACCATCAGCAGCTCAGAGCCACCGGGGGAGAGGAATATTCTGGTATCAGTGGGAAGCAGAAGTCCATCACCACCCTCCCCAGTTAGTCCCTAAAGGATTTTTTTTATTTAATAGCAGAGCAATCCCTCTTTCATTTGCATTAAAATAACTGGAAGAAGCAGTTAAGTCTAAATTTGCTTTCAAGTGAGAAGCCCACTGCTTTCAGTGGTGGAAAAGAAGAAGAAATTAAAAGGAGCATTATATTTAAAATGAAAATGACAAACTACTGCTGCTCTCTTCCCCCCACTCCCATCCCAAAATCCCAAAAAACAAGAGGCAGAGAACTTCTCAGTGCCCTGGACCGCAGCTCAGAGCATTAAACTTCCAAACATCCTGAACAATCCCAGCAGCGGAAAATTGGGAATTTTGCTTTTCCTCTTCCCTTTTCCCCCCCTACTCTTTGTTTTTCTCTTCCTCTCCAGACTCTGAAATCCAAGGCAGTGATCAGGACACCGCTGGCACATCCCAGTCCTCCCCACCAGACCAGTGCCAGGATAATTCCTCCTCCCCACTCCTCCTTCCCAAGGTCACGTCCTGTTGGGAAGTCATTCTTCCTTCCGAATCAACGAGCACTTGGCTTTCTCCTCCATCCTCCAACCTTTTTAATTGCTGCTTGATCCTAATGAAGTGTGGCTGATGGTAATAAATGGAAACCCTCCCGGCCTCAGTATCCAGCATCCAGCACCGCTCAGCTGCGTCTGCCTCAGCACCACCATCCATCCCCTCCATCTCCCACCCTTCCCATTCCTCCCCCTCCAGCCTCGAGACTGCAGACATCTGTTCCTCAATTGTCTGGTAATAAACACACTCTATAAAGCATATGTAAAATGATTATTACCCCGAGGAGCCAAGTGCCTTTCAAATGCCAGCTGAAACAAATAAACATTAAAAAAAAAAAATAAAAAAAAATAAAAGACATTAAAAAAATCCCCACCAAGCAAATGGTACGACAGACATCGCTCAGGCTGTTCCACATTCCAGAATGAAGGGCATTGGGATTGCTCCTGTGATTCCTCCTTCCAAAGGGAGATGTTATTCCTCAGCCCAGTAACTCCAGTGCTGGTTGCCAGCAAAGGATGAAGGAAGCAAATGGACTCCTTTGGTAACTTTTATACTTTGGCACCTCCCATGAAATGTAACTAAGGAAAATCAGAGGTGGGTTCTGCCTCAATTTCCAAATCAGTTTCCAGATGTAGTTAGGAAAGCCCATTCCCAGGAATCCTCTAGAACACCCACTTGTCTCTCAGAAATACGCTCTTCGTTTATTCCGTGTGTGGTGGTGTCATTAAGTGCTGGTAATTAATCTGGGCCTTGGTGTGTCTCAGTTGTCCTTGAGGAAATCAGGGACACACATCCTGAACAGCACAAATCTCACTTCCCCACTCTGACTCCCTGCTCTAAAGGAATTCCAAGGCAAGGAAAGCTTTGAAAACCATTTTTAGGTATTTTTCCTCACGCTGCCCATGGTTTTAATTAAGAGTTCCTCTAAACTTTGGTTATTGGGAATGGGTTCGTTTGCAGCCCTTCCCAAGTCTGACCCTGCACTCTTCAAGAGGATCTGGAGCCAGGTTCCACCCTCAGTTTGTAAATAAAAAAGGATTAAAAAATGTCTTTATAAGCAGCAGATTTGTCCCTGTGTGATGAGATCAGCGCTGACATTTCTCATAGCACAAAAGAGAGGAGTTCCCACTGATGGGTGTGAATGCTCTGCTTCCAACTCCCCCCTCAACAGTTCAGGGCTGAATTATATTTTAAAGCCATCACTTTGTGTGATGCTCAGGCTTTAAATCAGCACACCAGGGTCTGGTTTCTCAGTGATCCAGTTGGTTTAATACTTCCAGAAGAACTCAGCTGACTCATAAAATCAGCGAGCCCGTGCAGCGCTGAAGCTCCTCTGGCAACGTATTCATGGGACTTTGAGAAAAACGAGGGGAAAAAAACTCTTGTAAATAAAATATTGATCATTTGAATTCAAACCCAGATCCATTTCAAGCATGTACAGGGGACAGGGATAAAATATGAGTGGTGCAGGTCATAAAGAACCTCAAAAAGGAAAATAAAACAGGTGGAAACTTCACAGCTCTGCAGGAATTACCTCCAGGAGAGCTGAACTTTTCAAACAGGAGCTTCTGGAAAAGGGCAACAAGGATCTAACTGAGAGATGATGATTTTATGACTCTGCATGCCAAAAATTACTGCAAGCATCAGTATTTTAGCAAATTCACCGTACTGAGCATTTCAGCTGCTGGTGGGACAGGCCGTGGCTATCCCATCAGGAACAGAATTCCCATCAGGAAAAGAATTACTGTCAGCTAAAGAAATCCTGTGGTCATCCCAGATTCTCTGCATCCCATTCAACATGAGTTAAACCTCTCAGCACATTCCCTGAGTCCAACATTAAAATGAATAAAATCACATAAAAATGGTTTTTAGAGCCCTCTCCTACCCCAAAACTCTCCCACCCCACAGGGAGAAAAGGGCAAACTGGGTCATTCCATGTTTTCCTTCTTTTCCTGAAGTTATTGATGAGATCCTCAATGCAAAGGAGTGAAGATGTTGCAGGTGCTTGGCACAAAAAATACGCTGTACACAGATACCTTCATCTCGATGCAATTATTTTTTACGAGGCAAATGATTTCTCCTGCCTGACTTGCAGGCTGGGAATGCAAAGTGAAGTGTTTGGGAGAAGTGCTATTTAAAGCACTTCTCGTGTTTTGCTCAGATGGGAGCAAAAAAAGGGGGAAAAAAATAAAGCAGGAAGGCAAAGAGAAAGAATTTGAATCAATGGGAAAGATCTCATCAATAAAAATAGGAGCATCACCACCCTCTGGGCTTGCAAGATGTCTGTAAATTCATTAATGATTTAGAAATTGAAGTCCACATCATCACAGTCACGCCTTGAAGAACATATTGAGTTTCAGTTGTCTATCTTTTCCCACCATAAAATAGCTGAAAACTATAAATTATCCTGTAGCAAATTTATTTTTAGCATATTTCTTCAGTTGAAAGGAGACAGAGGAAGAAATGAAATGTGCTTATGGAATTCTCCCCTTTGTTATGGGCACAAAGCAAGAAATAAACTCTTTTTTTTCAGGGCAAGATCTTGCACACCCTGACACATTTCAGGATGTTCTCAAGATTATTCCAAGCCCTGCTGTTTTGATATCAAAAAATTTAGATTTGGAGGAATTTATACCTTTTCCAACCATGTTTTTAAGTCCTGAGAAGTCACAAATAAGCCCAGCTCTCAGCCACAGAGGTGTCAGGAGGAGATTCCTTCTTCTGGGGATCAGATTCCAATTATATTTTATGGCTATTTTGTGATTTCTTGGGTTTAGCAGTGGAGAGAAGCCCCTGTTTAAGTGACTCAGGACAGTGAATTCATACAAATACAGGCAAGGAGGGCAATACTCTCCAAAAGTGCTGGGAAAGGCCATTTCTGGGGAGAAAGGAAAACCCTGCCAGGAAAAAAGAGGTGGGAGGTTGCCATGAACCCAGATAAACACTGTATTATTTAATTTCCACAAAACCAACAGGACAAACTGGTAGAAAAGCAGCAAAATTCAAGCATCAGAGGTGAATGATACCATGAGAAGAGGTTTATTAAAGGCTTACTCTGTTTAAAATTCCAGCTGTGATAATTTTGGTAATCACTGGCTCACTCTGGATCAAGAATTGATTTGCAGTCCCCAGCCCACAGTGTTTCATCAATGAACTCACCTTGCAGCTCCTCTGACTTTTTAATAAACATAAAGAACAGCAAGAAGCAATTTGTGGCAGGTTGCAAATAAACTTCACCCAGCTTAGGTCAATAAATGACAGTGCTTGGTGACACAGGGACACCCAGACAGGAAATCCCACCTGACATCACAGTTCAGTTGGAAAAAAAGATTTAAAAATAACGTCAAAGTTTACTTTTTCACACACAACAACTTTACAACATCAGAGCAACCCCAGATCTCAGAGCTGGAATGTGCCCACCATCCCCACAAATCAGAGCTTTAATTCTATTTATTCTAATTCTTTGCAGCTGTAGAAACGTGCAGAAAGGCAGATTTTACCTGAGCAGGGGGTGAAAGATGATGGTGATGTTCCTGGCTCCTGGTTTGCAGACAAACTTGGACCCACCACCCTCAAT
Source organism: Parus major (assembly GCF_001522545.3). NCBI lineage: Eukaryota > Metazoa > Chordata > Aves > Passeriformes > Paridae > Parus > Parus major. Next base: position 1,409,512 of record NC_031773.1, read on the forward strand.
TAAGTTATCATCAGGTCCTCCTGGAAAATAACGTGGAACAAGTTGTCTAACAGAGCTTGACATCCCTTGATTTTCAGACAGTAAGTGATAATTAAACATTTAGCAAGTGATAATTAAACAGGAATTAAACGCTTCTTTCCTGGTGAAAGATCAGTGATTAAAGTGAGGCTTTGCTCTCTGTGCCCTCCCCAAGCACTGCCAGGGCAGGGGGAGCGCTGCCAGTGGTGTTTGGAGGTGACTTTGGGCTCCTCATTCCAGAGTTGGGGACATTTTGGCACAAACCCCACCAAATCCAGGTCCTTCACCTCGGGTGACAAACACCCAAGCCCTTGGCCACATGGCTCAGATGTTGGGAAAGCAATTCCCAGAATTTTCCTGCTTCCAAGTGCTGCACCTCTGAGTGGGGCTGGCGCAATTCCAGCCTGGGTTTGGATGCCAGTGCTGACATTTTAACTCGTTTATTGTATTTGGCATTACTGGCTCTCCCAGGAGTTCATTCCCAGCTCTGACTCCTGTAATTCCTGCTGGAACTTTCCCTTCTCTGAGTTCCACCTGGGTACAAACGGGCTCTCAGCTACAGGAAAAATAAATTTGTGGAGTTTGGCAGCAAAACACAACTCAGGGAACATCACTGACACACCACAAGCTCCAGGGTTTGGAGTGGCAACAAAACCTGACCAGCATCACTGCATCATTCCAAAATTACTTCCACAGGCAGCTCCTGACACCAAAGTACCTTAAACTTGGATATTGGGAGGGAAAAGAGAGGAGAGGGAAAATATCAACTTCCTGAAAGCTCTGCATGTCCTGATAGCAATAAAGTCCACGTGGAACCATTCCCAAAGAAAACATTTTTAGGACAACAGGCCAGACACCCCACACATAAACAAATCATCCTGGAATGATGGAAGGATTGGAAGGGACCTCAAAGCCCATCCAGTTCCAATCCCATGGGGACACCTTCCCCTATCCCAGGCTGCTCCAAGCCCTGTCCAGCCTGGCCTTGGACACTTCCAGGGATCCAGGGACAGCCACAGCTTCTCTCCCCAAAAAGGAGCTCAGGCAAAGTTTGAATACCCCAGGTAGGATCAAGCCCTTTCCATGTGAACTCTCCTTCAAGACTGATAATAAATAATAAATACAGAAGCCAATCACATTTTTGGGACAGCTTTAGAGACAGGGTTTTTACAGAGTTTTGAAATCAAAACTACCCCAGCAGGTCTTCGAAATTCTTGACCCTGACATCACCAAACAAAAAGGATTTCTCCAGGTGGGAAAGAGGAGCAACACAGCTGATGAGGAAGTGACTCCAACCTTCTTTTCCAAGGGAATTTTATGTGCTTTACAACAATCAATCTACAAAAAAGCTCTTGGGTGCTTTTATTTCTATATTTATTTGATCCTTCTGCAGCAACGTGCAAGGACTGAGCAGGTCACCAACACCAGCATTTCCATACCCTAAACAACCCCTCTAGGTCAGGAGTGATTCCTGCAAGAATTCCCATAAATTCAAAGGTGTGAGAGGAAAAGCTCCAGCACTGAATTCCCCACGGAGTGGGAAACCCTGGGAAACTGGAAGTCTGCAGTCACAACATTTCCAGAGCTGACTCAGCTCCTCAAATGAACCCTGAGCACACAGAACTTCTGGATGAATCCCACCCCAACATATGGACTTGGGAAGCACAAAAAAAAATGAAGACAGAGTTTTTTAAACTTTCCTGGTGGTGTTTAGAAAGAGGCAGCTCTAAAAAAAAAAAAAAATCCAGGGATTTCAGCTGGCAGTTTAAAGAGTGAGCTCTCACAACGTGGCAGTTTAATCGGGGAAGAAAAGAGAAGTGAGTTCAAGGAAAAGAAAATTATTCACTTCCCCTGTTAATGTCAGATCTTGCAATTTCCAGTGGGCTCCATGTCTGAACAGAATTATTGAAGAAGCCAGCCAAGCATGAGCTGCTGAGGCAGGGACGAGGAAATGCAGGCTCCAATTAAGAGAGGGGTGTTATTCTTGTTCCATCAAGTCACCCTGCACTAATCAATATTATTGACTGGGATGAACTCCACGGTGAGGAATAAAACAATCTGTCTGATCTGCTGGGCCAGATGATGATGGATTTGAGGAGAACAGAAGCCTGGCACCGAGAGAAAAATGTGCTTTTACATCTCCTTGGCTCTCAGCCTTCCATTAATAATCGTGGGTGCTCTGCAGGTAGGTGCAGGGGGGGATGAATTTTGTTTGTATTTAAATATTTTACCCATAAAAAGATGCTGAGGTGTAAATCTTATTCCTGGTGATGCTCTGGACATCCCAACTAATGCCATTGCTCCTCCCACCTTCACTGCTCTAAACACTGGAGTTTTGTCATGGAAAATCCTGGAGAAAATCCCCACCTGGAGAGTGAAGGATTCCTCTCTCCGTGAATTGGAGATCTCCACGGGAGATTCTGATTGTATCAAGGTCTGAAATGTGTAATTCACATGGACCAGCCAATTCCCTGTGCTGGAGAGACACCAACATCTCCAGAAAATACCCCAGGAATATTCCTTCCTCCTGGGTGATTTGACCAAGAGCATCTCCTGCAGGGAGGTGAACGACCTTTCATCCCAACAACCCAAAACTGGAGAAAACAGGGAGTGGAGAATCCCAGAATGGTTTGGCTGGGAAGGGACCCTAAAGATCACCCAGTTCCAGACAGGGACACCTCCCATGGGCCAGGCTGCAGGGGAAGGAAGGGCCCTGACCTGTGGAATCCAGAGGAATTCATGGAGCTGCTCCAGGGCTGGAGCCCCTCTGCTCTGGAGCCAGGCTGGGAGAGCTGGGAATGTTCTCCTGGAGAAGGGAAGGACCCAGGGAGAGCTTCCAGAACATTCCAGGGCCTGGAGGGGCTCCAGGAGAGCTGGAATTTGGGAAAGGCCTGGAGGGACAGGACACAGGGAATGGCTCCCACTGCCAGAGGACAGGGATGGATGGGATCTGGGGAAGGAATTCCTGGCTGGGCTGGAATTGCCAGAGCAGCCCCTGGATCCCTGGAATGTCCAAGGCCAGGCTGGACAGGGCTTGGAACATCCTGGGACAGTGGGAGGTGTCCCTGCCATGGATGGGGTGGCACTGGATGGGCTTTGAGGTCCCTTCCCACCCAAACCACTCTGGGATTCTGAGCAGAGCTGGACTTGGTGTTCAGGTTTGCAGATCAAACTCTGCCTCAAACCTGAGGAAAAGTGATTTCCCAAAGCAGGAGAGGCAGATCTGGATTCCAGCCACGGGACTGATGTGGCCTCTCTGACCCTGATCAGGTTTCTGCATTTCAGCTCCCCAAAAGGGGAATTGAGATTGCGGCTCCAACTTTCCCCCGGCAAAGCTGTTTTGAGAGATGTCAGGAAAAAGGCGCCAACATTTTATTCACTGTTTTAAATTCATGCTCTGACTTCAGCTATCCACTGAACACAGAATAATGTCCCAAACTGTCCAACAATTCCAAAATTTCTGCCTGAAACAGCTTCTCCAAGCATGTTCCCCAGGATTTGGTGCCTGATTTGGACGCAGCCCCCGAGCCCCTGCTCTGCCATATTGCTGTGCTGATGTTCCCAACCCCTCCCCGCTCCCCTATCCCGCCTTGTCTGAGATCCAACACCATATGCATTTAAATAAGTTGCTCTTTAATGTTTCAAAACCTGATTTATTAGTTGCTCACACTCCATCTGCCTTGAAAAACGGCGCCGTGCCTTGGCTTTCAGAGCCTGCACAAAAGGTTGGGGTTCAATTTGAGGCTCCTTTATCATTTGATCACCGTGTCAGCCACATATGTAAAGTCTCCTTCCAGCTACAGAAATTGTTTAAAATGCATATTTCTCCTCTTTTTCTCGTTGTGATTTATTTTTTTTTTCCCTTTCCTCTCCCCCAGGCCACACGACTGAGCAGCAGGCACTTTGATTAATGGATTTGTCAACTTGCATATTTAGGATTTTGTTGGTTTGCCTAAAACTCCCCGTGTACAGATCTGAGCTCTTCCAAAGCGTGGCTGCAGCAGAATTCCTTATCCAGAGCTGGAAAAGGCACTGGAGCTAATGAGCTGTGATTACTCACACCCTGCATCCTCTTCTCCACTGTTCTCTGCTCCGAGCTTTCTTCCTTTATCTTATCTCCACTAGCAGCAAATGGCTCCTACCTGAATTTTTTATATCCCTGACATGTTTTCTATTCAGTTTTAATGTCAGAAATAACAAAAAGCAAGTGAAATAGAGTAAGATATTTCCTGACACGGTGTTATTTGCTGGTTTATTTTCTTACAAGCTGTTTAACTCTAAAATCCTCCTGTTTCATCTTTTCTTCTTCTTCTTTTTTTATATTTTTAGGTTTTTTTAGTATTTAGAAGCTCCAGGACATTTCAGACAAAGGAATTGGCTGGAATTACAGAAGGACAAAATTATTTGGGTGGGAAGAGGCCTTAAGGATTGTCCAGTTTCAATGGGCAGGGACTTTCCAGTATCCCAGGCTGCTCCAAGCCCTGTCCAGCCTGGCCTTGGACATTCCAGGGATCCAGGGGCTGCTCTGGGAATTCCANCCTTCTCCTCTCCAGAGGAACATTCCCAGCTCTCCCAGCCTGGCTCCAGAGCAGAGGGAGGGGTGAAATTGGATGATCTTTAAACTCCATTCCCACCCAAACCATTTTGGGATTCTATTCTCTCGCTCTTCCAACGTTCCAGGGAGGAATCACACATTTCTCTTTGTATTTATCTGTTCCTTGAAAGACCTGAGCACGTCAGAGAAGAGGCGGCTCAGCCCCTTGAAAGATTTTCTGTGCAGGTTTTAAAATTCATTGTAAGTAATGAAGCAATTTCTTTTTATCAACATCCTGAGAAAAGCTCACTCTGTCTCTCACACAAGAGCTAAAAAAGGGTGAGATTTCTTATGCTGTCACTTTGGAGTCATCAGACGTTACCTCATTGTTTCAGAGTTTAATCTGTCTAAATGTGTTTTATCCTCAGTCACATTTTCAATCCCTGCAGTCCCTAAAACTTTTCAGGTATTGGCCTGTTAAATCCCTTTCCAAAACATCCAAGAACTATTGAGTTGGGATCAATGGAAACAGCAACACCCCAAAATCATGAGGAGCACAGGGAAACTTCAGTTCCCATCCCATCCAGGACAGGCTCATTGAGCTCTCTGCAATGCACAGTTCACCTAAACGGGTTCCAGGCATGAAATGAAGAATTCCTGGGCTCCTCTCCATGACCAGAGCACCTTTCCTAGGGAGCCACTCCACGTTAATCCAAGCAGAACAGAGGAATAAAGAAGAATAAAGAAGAATAAAGGAACTGAAGGTTTGAAGTAACAATTGAGCAATCAAGACATCCCACAAATCCCAGCAGCTCCTCCACTCTGAGGGAGCAGCACAAGCTGAGAGCAGGAAAGGAACCAGTTGCCATGGGGTGGTGCTTCCCAGAAGTTCTTGACTGTGTGGGACTCAACACCACAGTTATTGCCTGCACATTGTCCTCAAGGCATGGAAATTCAAATTTCATTCAGTGTGAAAGGGAGGAAAGCAAAGGAGGCCCAAAGAGAGCAAAGCAGGTGATGATAAAACAGCTCAGCAGAGGGAAGGGATTGATCTGTGAACAGCAACTGCAGAGTTTTATAATGGAAAT
>NC_031773.1:1415416-1416950 GCF_001522545.3 Parus major
CTGGAAGCTCTCCCTGGATCCTTCTCCTCTCCAGGGGAACATTCCCAGCTCTCCCAGCCTGGCTCCATGAACCACACAGGACACAAACATCAGGTCCCATCTCTCCTGCCCCAATTCTCAGCAGTGATTCCCTGCACTGGCACTCACACATTTCAATTCTTTTCACATGGAACCAAACACGATTTATCATCTCTCAAATTCTTTTCCGTGTCTTGAATCCTCAAACTTTATTCCCTTCAGAGAATCCCAGAGTGGATTTGGGTTGGGAAGGACCTGAAAGCCCATCCAGTGCCACCCCTGCCATGGGCAGGGACACCTCCCCCTGTCCCAGCGTGCCCAGAGCTCCATCCAGCCCGGCCTTGGGCACTTCCAGTGGCATTTTGGGGATTATTTCAGGCACATTTTTCTGTCTGTTCTTCTCTAATGATGGTTTTTGTTCCCTCTGCCCTGTCCACCCCCAAACTGGGAGTGGTGACCCCTGCTCTGACCCGGCATGGGGGGCTCCCTTCCCTCTCCTGGAATAGGAATGAGGGAACTGAGATGCACCAGATAAAAAAATCCACATTATCAAGATAGACAAGAACAAGTTCCAGCCAATACTTGATTACTTCCCTGCTTGAGGGGAGAAGCAATTTAGCAGAGGTTTCTGACAGAGGAAAGATTGCATTTCTTGTTTGCTTCTCTTAATCACTCGCTCTTCTTTTAATCATGGCAAGTGGGGATTTGTACATGGGACCGTCAGGAAAAAGGGGCTGATGGCTACAAACACACATGCACCCACATTTTCCTGAAATCAACAGAGGTCAGAGCGATGATGGAGCTCCAGAAGACCCGAAATTGATGGGAATTAGGTGGTAACTGCTTGTAAAGCACGGGCTGCTGTCAGACCTGGGGCAGGAAGGGAGCTGGGAGATGAGTGAGTGACTCCAAGAGCTGCTCCCAGCTTCCAGTGCCTTGTCACCACCCTCAACAGGACACAGGGGACACCAGGCTGGCACAGGAGCACCCTAAAGCCACAGCACTCCCTGCTGTCACCAGTCACTCTGGAAATACTTCAAGCTCTCCTTGAAGTTCATCCCATTTCAATATTTCCATCAGTGATCAATTCCCAGCTGTTCTCCCAAAAGCAGTGTTTGGGGTGATGGTCCCCAGCGTGGGGTGCAGGGCAGGTTCCAAACTAAAATCTTTCAGTGAAACACTGAAAATGTTGGGCAGAAGTTAAGGGATGGTCAAATCAAGTAAAGTCTGATGGCTGAAATTTCACAAATCCTTTACAGGTATAAAAAAAGGGGGAAAGGAGGAGTGGAAAGGGATTGGGATGAGCTGCTCCAGGGCTGGAGCTCCTCTGCTCTGGAGCCAGGCTGGGAGAGCTGGGAATGTTCTCCTGGAGAGGGGAAGGCTCCAGGGAGAGCTTCCAGCACATTCCAGGGCCTGGAGGGGCTCCAGGAGAGCTGGAGAGGGACTGGGGACAAGGCCTGGAGGGACAGGACACAGGGAATGGCTCCCACTGCCAGAGGACAGGGATGGATGGGAT
>NC_031773.1:1417000-1447441 GCF_001522545.3 Parus major
CCAGAGCAGCCCCTGGATCCCTGGAATGTCCAAGGCCAGGCTGGACAGGGCTTGGAACATCCTGGGACAGTGGGAGGTGTCCCTGCCATGGATGGGGTGGCACTGGATGGGCTTTGAGGTCCCTTCCCACCCAAACCACTCTGGGATTCTGAGCAGAGCTGGACTTGGTGTTCAGGTTTGCAGATCAAACTCTGCCTCAAACCTGAGGAAAAGTGATTTCCCAAAGCAGGAGAGGCAGATCTGGATTCCAGCCACGGGACTGATGTGGCCTCTCTGACCCTGATCAGGTTTCTGCATTTCAGCTCCCCAAAAGGGGAATTGAGATTGCGGCTCCAACTTTCCCCCGGCAAAGCTGTTTTGAGAGATGTCAGGAAAAAGGCGCCAACATTTTATTCACTGTTTTAAATTCATGCTCTGACTTCAGCTATCCACTGAACACAGAATAATGTCCCAAACTGTCCAACAATTCCAAAATTTCTGCCTGAAACAGCTTCTCCAAGCATGTTCCCCAGGATTTGGTGCCTGATTTGGACGCAGCCCCCGAGCCCCTGCTCTGCCATATTGCTGTGCTGATGTTCCCAACCCCTCCCCGCTCCCCTATCCCGCCTTGTCTGAGATCCAACACCATATGCATTTAAATAAGTTGCTCTTTAATGTTTCAAAACCTGATTTATTAGTTGCTCACACTCCATCTGCCTTGAAAAACGGCGCCGTGCCTTGGCTTTCAGAGCCTGCACAAAAGGTTGGGGTTCAATTTGAGGCTCCTTTATCATTTGATCACCGTGTCAGCCACATATGTAAAGTCTCCTTCCAGCTACAGAAATTGTTTAAAATGCATATTTCTCCTCTTTTTCTCGTTGTGATTTATTTTTTTTTTCCCTTTCCTCTCCCCCAGGCCACACGACTGAGCAGCAGGCACTTTGATTAATGGATTTGTCAACTTGCATATTTAGGATTTTGTTGGTTTGCCTAAAACTCCCCGTGTACAGATCTGAGCTCTTCCAAAGCGTGGCTGCAGCAGAATTCCTTATCCAGAGCTGGAAAAGGCACTGGAGCTAATGAGCTGTGATTACTCACACCCTGCATCCTCTTCTCCACTGTTCTCTGCTCCGAGCTTTCTTCCTTTATCTTATCTCCACTAGCAGCAAATGGCTCCTACCTGAATTTTTTATATCCCTGACATGTTTTCTATTCAGTTTTAATGTCAGAAATAACAAAAAGCAAGTGAAATAGAGTAAGATATTTCCTGACACGGTGTTATTTGCTGGTTTATTTTCTTACAAGCTGTTTAACTCTAAAATCCTCCTGTTTCATCTTTTCTTCTTCTTCTTTTTTTATATTTTTAGGTTTTTTTAGTATTTAGAAGCTCCAGGACATTTCAGACAAAGGAATTGGCTGGAATTACAGAAGGACAAAATTATTTGGGTGGGAAGAGGCCTTAAGGATTGTCCAGTTTCAATGGGCAGGGACTTTCCAGTATCCCAGGCTGCTCCAAGCCCTGTCCAGCCTGGCCTTGGACATTCCAGGGATCCAGGGGCTGCTCTGGGAATTCCAGCCCAGCCAGGAATTCCTTCCCCAGATCCCATCCATCCCTGCCCTCTGGCAGTGGGAAGCCATTCCCTGTGTTCTGTCCCTCCAGGCCTTGACCAAGTGCCAAATAAAACCTTGTATGGTCTTCTGGAAGAAGTAGACATGGAATTATGGAATTATTAAGGTTGGAAAAGATCTCTGTGATCACTGAGCCCAACCAGGAGGTCAAAAACTGATTCAGTTTTTACCATGATGGCAAAAGAGAGGATGCTGAGGCTGTCACACAGCTGGCATCCAGCAGCCCCCAGGAAAGCTCTCTCAGGCTGGTTTTCCACATTTTAACGAAGGAGTTTGCTCTAATGAAGATAAATTCACCCATCTTTTGACAAGGCTTGAGAATATTACCAAGCTGGCAGGTAAAACAAGGCAGGATAAATCCCCCTCAGTGATCCCACACCGGGATGCCTCCATAAATTCACACCAACAAAGGAACCTCCCAACTCCTCATCCACACCTCCACGGCTGGGAATAAATTCATTTTCCAGCAGTATGCACAATGATCCCCACTAATAACCCAGCTTTTCCCCCGGGAACGGCACTGGATTGTCCATGGCAGCGCACAAAACGCTCAGAGCCACTCCCTGCACGGGCAGGAGTGGGACCTGTCAGGCAGCATCCTTCAACCTGTTCATCCATAATCTCTTTCAGATGGTTTCCCCCACCTCCTCGTCCCCCTCGCTTTGTCTGGCCTGGAATTCAATCAAAGATGAATTAAGACTTGAGGAAACAACCCCCGCCGTGGTCCCTGGTAATTCGTGAGCTCTGTGTTAATTTTGTTACAGCTTTTATTTCTTGCATTTTCATGCAGAGTTGCTCCCCCTGAGACTGTCACTGATATTGGCACCAAACCCCAGGGGCTGCAACCAAACTCAAATGCCAATAAAGAGGAGGGGACCAAGCCCTCAGAGACATCAGAAATTGCAGGGAAACAGCCAGAACTTTAATCACAACTCTTTCAAACGCAGCCAGGGATTTAGAAACGCTGTTATTGTAGGATATGACCCTAATTCAGTGTTAATCAAAGCCACTGGTGGCACAAGAATAACCTGGTGATTTAATAAAACATTGTTTCACAGCAGCCACTGTGTCAGGATCAGGATGTTTCCAATATGACAAATTCCAGGGAGAAGGCTGACCAGCCTTTTCCATATGTTTCCATATATTTCTATCACCAGGAAATCTGACATTTCCCCTAAATAACAACCAAGAACTTGTTTTTATAGAAAAATATTAACTGATTTCTTTATTTCTGTTTCCTTTTTAATCGCTGCTCCTACTGCAGGAGGAGGACCAATGAAAAGAATCAAGGATAAGAAAATTGGAGCAGGTTGTGGAGAGAAGTTGTCCCATCCCTGGAGAATCCAAAGCCAGCTTGGAGCACCCTGGGATAGTGGAAGGTGTCCCTGCCCATGGCAGGGGTGGCACTGGATTATCTTTAAGATCCTTTTTGAACTCAAACCGTTCCATCAGTTAGGAGAAGCTCAGAAGTACATGTGGAAAAAAATTCAGTTATTACAAATTTCCCTATTTTTAATTTCACTTAAAAGTTTCAACAGTTAAAAGCTAAAGAAATCAAACTTGGATGTTTCAGCTCCAGCAGAAAAAGGAATTCATTTGTGGTTTCTGCTGATTCAGCAGCTTCCAACTACAGGAACTGAGCAGTTGGTGAAGTCTGAAAATCTGGAATCTTCATCTTCTAATTTCAAAATTAAAGGAAATCTGTGTTCTCATGTTCAGCTGCAGGAAGCAGGAGCACCCACTGATACAGGACAACCAGAAATGGCAAAAGCAAAAAGTCAACTTGACATCAAGCAGATACTTTAGAAGAAGGGAGAGAAACGACACAAGCCGAGGTTATTTCGACACCTCGGAGCCCATTCCAGGCTGTCCAAGCTGAGTTGTAGCTGCAGCCTGAAAATCCAGGCTGAAATTTTCCCTCTGGAAAAAACAGATGAAACTGGAGCAGAGTGGGGAGTTCCAAGGTCCCCCTGTGCTCTGCTCCTCACCCTTCAGCCTCAAACAGCCACAAATTTGCTCTGAAAACTTCAGCTCATCAAGAAAAATCAGAAGCAGAAGATGCCGAATCTGAGGGAGGGAGGATTCCAAAAACTCTTCCCGGACAAGGGCCACTCACAGCTGGGGAGAGCAGAAAAACGTGACACAGGAGAAGGGATGGGCTGTTTGGAGCAACACTTGGGAATAAAAAGTTCCACAACACAGCAGAAACTGCAGAGCTGAAGTTTCCCATCTCCACCGGAATTTTGAGGTTTGTACCAAACTCCCCTGCAAGGTGCTGATGGGCATTGAGGAGTCAGAGAATCACTGATAATCAGAATATCCTGAGCTGGAGGGGATCCAAGGATCCAGGGGCAGCCACAGCTGCTCTGGGAATTCCAGCCCAGGCAGGAATTCCTTCCCCAGATCCCATCCATCCCTGCCCTCTGGCAGTGGGAGCCATTCCCTGTGTCCTGTCCCTCCAGGCCTTGTCCCCAGTCCCTCTCCAGCTCTCCTGGAGCTCCTCCAGGCCCTGGAATGTGCTGGAAGCTCTCCCTGGATCCTTCCCTTCTCCAGGAGAACATTCCCAGCTCTCCCAGACTGGCTCCAGAGCAGAGGGGCTCCAACCCTGGAACAGCTCCGTGGATTCCTCTGGACTCTCACCCCCAGGTAGCTGCTGGAGTAAAACTCTTCCTCCATTTGCAAGAAAATGTCCAGATGAAATATTAGGAGGAATCAAAATAAAGCTGTGAACAAGATGGCACCAGAGAATGAATTTGGGCTTCATTCTAAAATTCATTCTATATTCATTCATATAAAATAGGTTTCTAGCAGTAAAATAAAGCCACGCTCTGCGAAGGAGCCACGGGAAGTGCAGAATTCCTTGTCTGTCAAGCTGGGATTACAGCTGGAATTTTGGTTTTAGGGGATAAAACCACCCAACATCCCAACATTGTGCTGGCAGGGAGATGAGAGCTCTGCCAGGAGGCTGCTCCCCATTCCCAGAACACAGCAGGACACGTCCCCCATGGAATCACCAGGGATGGAGGTGGAAAAACAGACCCTGGGAATGAAGGACAAACCTTCCGAGGCACTGGAGGAGCTGCAGGGGTTTGAGACTGCAGGAAAGAACAGGGAAGTGGCTGAAATCTGAGAAATCCATTGTCCAAACATCCATTGTTCCTAAAATAATGGGCTCCAGGAGCAACTCTCCCTCAGGTGCTGCTTTAACACACTTAACACACCTCAAGCCAGAGCTCTGAGCAAGCCAGAGCTATTTTTACACCTCTTTTTACCACAGAACATCCTTCCCTAATGACAGTTTTACACATATCCCTGTTCAAGAGACTTGTGCTTCATATTTCATTTTTTTATTTTTTTTTTTTGGCAATAGATCACATGTCCCAGTGCTCCACACTTCCACACAGGCTCCTTTCCCAACCATCTGCTTGTTGAACTAATTCAAACTATTATCAGTTTTACCTCCAAGAAAAGAGACTCTCCAAGCTTCAAGGAGAGCTCCAATTGCACCAAGGGAGGGGAAAAAGCAGCACAAAAAAAAAAAACAACCAAACCCAGTCTAACAATGAGAGAAATGTCAAGAAATAGAAATGTCAAATCCCTGAGGGTGGGGGAAAAAAAAAAATAAAAAAATTCCAACTCCAGCTCATCTCCAAGCACTGTATTTTGTAATGAAATTACCACTCCATAGTCTTTCCTCAGGGAAAAGCTGTTCCAACTAATCAGAGCATTGGGTTTTTTTTAAAGTTCAAAACAAATGCAGGGTTGTCTATGCAGAATTCATGCCCTGGCTGTCAAGAGCTGCCTTTAACTCTTTGCAAGCAAAAAAACCTCTGAGTCTTGTCACCAAAAGCTGCAAAATGGCTCAATATGGAAACAATTCCGAATATCTCAGGGTTCTCATGGATTCCCAGACTGGTTTGGGTTGGAAAGGACCTTGAAGTTCATCTCATTCCACCCTCCTGGTGGAGCATCCACGTGGATCCATGAAACCTGTTTCTATTTTCCATGTAAACCTTGGAGAAAAGGGGCTTTAGCAAAAACAGGAACTTCCTTTTCAGACAGAAACCTAAAAGTTGTGTATTAAATATTAAATAAGGTCTGTACAGAACTGACTGTGAAGCTCCTGGAGTTCAGCTCCTTCATCCATGATCTCCTTTTGTCATCCAAGGGATCTTTCCTCCTTCCTCACCCTCTGCCTGGTAAACTCAGTCAAATTCCAGGAGAAGTTGAATTCCAAGAGCTTTGTCAGAGTCCTTGTAACAGCCAGAAATGGAAAAATGCACCAGACAGAAATGGAAAACCAAACAATTGTTTTTGTTGGATAAATGGAATGCATCACTGAAATGGAATCATCAAATCTCCTCCTCCCTGCAGATAAATCCAAAAGTGCTGCATCTCTTCTGCCTGGTTTTTCTCAAGGAATTGCTTTTTATTAGCAAAATCAGATTTAAGAGTGAGTAGAATTCTTTTGGAGTAGCCCCTCATTAGCTTTTACCACCTCAAGATCTCAATTCTCTCCTTTAAAACACTCTACACGCTGGAAATCTTTTTTTTCCTGCGACTGGATACATTTAATTATTGATGAAACCTTCAACTTCCTTAATTGAAAGCCAGCAGGATGGTTTAACTTCATTTCTGGGATGACACCAAACATGCTCGTGGTGGTGGCACTGAAGAAGCAAAACAGCTACAGCTGAAGATACTTCCAGATGTGGGGTCAGAACAAAAAATTCCTCAAAATCCACAAAATTCCTCTCCAAAAACCATCCCAAAGCAAATGTGAAGCAAATAAAATCCCCCTGCCTTCAAGAAGAACAGGAGCCTCTGCACCCAACCCCAAAAAGGCCGCTCCTTTTTGACCTCCACTCCTCACTGCATTTAAATAAATCTGTTTACGGCTGTTTGGAGACCTGAAAACCAAAGCCTCAGCCTGCCATTAATATTTTAATTGAAGCCATGAATATTCATGATGGGTTTGCTTCTTTAGAGGACAAGATCCGATAATTAAATAATTCTAATATGTAAATGTGTTCCTGTCATGACACCTTGCCTTCATCTACATTACAAAACTGAGGCAATTTTAGCACTTTCATTATTTATGTGGTTTTGCTTCTACCAGCTGATTTTTTTTTTCTTCTGGACTAACTCAGGCTCTCGACACAGAAGGCAAATCTCAGTTACTGGATCAGTCATTATGGACTATTTCAAAGTCATCTGCTCCCCTGACTTTGGCATTTTGGGAGAAATTTTATTTATCATTATTTTAATTCAAAAGCTTCTGTTTCCAAGCTAATTCCAACTGTGAGCACCTGATATTTTTCACAAATCCAGGAGAAGGCAGCAGCCACAAAGTCTTTTAGTTTTTCAACATTTCTTAGACTTCAGTACCAGCAAAAAGTATCTGGGTGAGTCTAGAAAGGGTTTGGAGCAAGCTGGGGTAGTGGAAAGTGTCCCTGCCCATGGCAGGGGGTGGGATGAGCCAAATGATCCCAAATTATTCTGGGATTCTGTGAAAAATGTTTGGTTTCTGTGAGAAACAGAGTGGCAGCTGTTTTCTAAAATAAATCCATTTCTTCCCTTTGCAGGTGTAACCAACACCAGCAAACTCTGGATGATTCCAGCAAGTTTTCCTTGTAGTTGCTTTGAAACCCCCCCATTTCCATACAAACTAAAACCTAAAGGGTTTCAAATGAGAACAAAAAGCTCCAAAGGGCTGCCAGGGTCATTAACTGCCCCTTCAGCTCCTCCACACAACCTCCAACCTCTCCCCTTCACACCCACCTCAAGCTCAAACCCAGTTCCTGCCTTCACTCTTCAGACCTCTCTTCTTACTTGTAAGAAACATTTTTTTTCCCATTTCCAGGTTTAAATTCCTTTTGGCCACGTCATTCCTGTCTGTGACAAACTCCACGTTTCACTCTGGAGCTCTTTCCCAGTGCCTGATACCTTTTGTAGGCAATAGGATCAAATTCCAGAATGAAATTGTCCTTTTTTCCCAACATAAACTGCCAGAAACTGCATCCAGCATTTCAGAGAACCTGTGCAGTGACATTAAAACTGTCCAGTCCCTGCTGGGCGTCTTGGAGCAATTCTGGAAGTAAATGTTTTCCTCACATTTCACCATTTCCAGTGGATTAGCTCCAAGTTCAGCTCAGCTCAATTCCCAGTTAATTGAATATTAGATTTCATCCCTTCTCCTTGGATTCCCAAGATCACCCAGCTCCTGGAGGTTATTTCATCCTCACCATCACTGTGGCCATCACTACAAGGATTGACAGTCATTGAAACATCTCCTGGAACAAACCTAATGAAGAATCAGAGTTCTGAAGGGCAGTGAAAGGCACCAGGTGACAAAATTGCCAATTAAATACTGACATCACCTGAGAACAATATTTGACACAACTTTGTGCTAATTTTGCATAACCTGGCCTCTTGGAATTGGAGACTCTGAAGGGCAAAGCAAGGGAAGGAGAATTCAGCACCTCAGACTGGAGTGTGCAGCTCCTGAGGGAAGGAACCATTCCCAAAAATCCTCTGCCACTACAAAAACCTCGACAACAGCCAAAAAATAAACTTACAAATCAAGTCAAGAACAAACCCTGCAGTAAAAGCAGTGCTGTGAAAGGAGCTCCTGCTCCATCCCAGCTCCAATCTGGACACAGAGAAAAGCAGATCCTTCGAAGCTCTGTGCTGCCCTTGGCTCACCTGAATGGGACCTTCCTGCTTGGAATATTTTCCACCTAAAGCCACCTCACCAACCCAGGTGCAGCAGTTTGGGGTGGTCACCCCCCATCTGGAGCACTTCAGCTTTGGACTGGTGTTACTGGACTTTTTGGGGGTGAGAGTTTGAGGTGAGTTCATTCATTCCCTCTCCTTGGCTTTCCTTGGTCCCACTTCCATGGAGAGGGGGAAAAAGGAACTTGGATAAGTAATTAATCTCTCTAATTACCTTAGAATATAACGAGCTGTGTGCTGGAACAGAGCAGTCCTTGCTGGAAGCCAGTCCCAGACAATCCCAAAGAGCTGATTAAATGATCTGGAGCACCTAAACTGGGAAAGGAATCTCAAGGAGATGAGGCAGTCAAACCACAGAGGCTTTCCCAGAAGTGCTCTGCGACTTTTCCAGTCTCCAGCACAGAATCATGGAATGTTCTGAGCTGGAAGTGACCCACAAGGAGCCTTGAGCTCCATGGAAAGAGGCCAAGAGCTGCCACGTGGTTGTGCTGTCTTGATAAAATCAGAGAAAACCTCGAGTTGGAAGGGACCCACAAGGATCAAGTCCAACTCCTGGCGCCACAGGACCGGCCCAACAATCCCACCCTGTGCCTGAGCCTTGTCCAAACACTCCTGGAGCTCTGTCAGCCTTGGGAATGTCACCATTCCCTATTCCAGTGCCCAACCAACGTTTTGCCAAAGTCTACAATCGATGCCACCACACTCAGGTGGTTCCTGGGCAGCCTCACGAGCTCTGGTTTGGTTCTCACCAGGGTCATCAGGACAGACCCATCCTGGAGCCTCTCCAACAAGCATCAGCCTGCACAGGGTTTACTCAAAATGAGTATTTTGATACATCCCTGCTTTCCCTGAGGGTGAAGAACATCCTTGATAATCCCAGCTCATCCACAAGCCTTGGAGAGAGCGACGAAAATCAGCCTTGGGTTTTAGCAATGCAGGGTTTGGGACTCCTGCACTCCTCAAATCAGCTGAAACACCAGGAAAACAAAAATATTTCCCATATCTCAGTGTGTTTAATTCCAGATTTCCTTCAGGTGATGAAACTGTTGCTGATTTAAGTCTCCAGTTCTGGGCTGAGGCACTTGTTCAGGAGCCAGTTGGAAATCCAAGTCCTTAATTTCCAAAACATAGCTTCAAAGAAAAAAAATAAATAAATCAAAAAAAGCAGTGGAGAGAAGCACTAAAGATCATTTCCACCTGCTCCAGTATTTTCCCAGTGAATGAAAAAAATGAATGCAAGGATTGAAAATTCCAAGCCAAAGATGAGGAGGAGCAGCACTGAGGATTTCATCACTGAAATGATGTGAGAAACAGAGAAAAGGAGCCAGAGGAATCAGAGAATTATTTAGCTTGGAAAAGACCTCTAAAATCATCAAGTCAAACTATTTCTATATAAACACTACAATAAGCAGGGAATATTGAGAAGCTCATGGATTCTTTAAATGACATTTTAATTTAAGAACATCCTATCTAAGAACAGGTAAAAAGCACCACAAAAATCTTGGACTAAATCAATCAAATGAAAAAAAAATGAGGTGCCTAATACAAAGTAACCAAAGAAAAACCTGAAATAACATGGCTGATACTGCATTTATAGCCAGAGGTTTGCTCAAAACAGCAGAACCCCCGAAAAATTCACCGAGGAAAAGCAGTGAGAGGTGCAGGTGTGCTGTGGGCAGAGACATCTCCAGCTCTGAACCCACCTGCATCTCCCACTGCCAGCTGGGGGAAAAACTCACCCATCCTTGGCCTGCTCCCCTCGTGTATCCCAGGCAATCACACAGTCCGGTCATATTGAACCGTTCCTCCAAATACACACACGTATATATATATATATGTGTGTTTTTATATATATTTTTATATATATATTTATGCACACATCAGTTCCTCTTTTTGCCTAATTAAATCCAGCACTCAAAGCTGGATAAGAAGATGTTGATTAATTTACTGATTTGATTCCAACACATCCTGGCTGCGTCAATCCCCTCCCTGCAGATCTCCAGAATAACCTTCACTCCTCGGAGCTGGGGGTGGCATCGTTTCCTCCTCCTTTTCGCATATGCAGATAGGACAATTATCCAGACATCCATCAGGAGGGACTGCAAGAGCAAGGAACTCGTTTTCAGCCCCTTTGCTGGGCACACAACGCTGATCCAAGGGGATAAACCTGGGGAAGGTTATTCCAGCCCTCACTGCAAGCTCACAGAGCAAGGAGCAATCTGAGATATCAGCAAAGATTTGACCCTGGTGGTCCATGGTGTGAAAATCCATCCATGAAATCATGGGATCAGAGAATATCCTGAGCTGAAAGGATGGGTGAGTCCAGCTCCTGGTCCTGCACAGGATAATCCCGAATTTGGAAATAATCCCAGAATGGTTTGGGTTGGAAGGGACATTAAAGCCCATCCAGTCCCATGACATCCCCCACTATCCCAGGGTGCTCCAAGCCCTGTCCAGCCTGGCCTTGAAAACAAAAATATTAAATCACATTCTTTATCAGAACACAGGGAGGCTGAAGCAATCTGCAGGAACCCGAACATTGTTTTGCTTTTGGAGTTTGTAGGATTGAAAACCTACCTAGAACAAAGATGTCCAACATTTCAAACTGGGAAAAAATGAGAATTAAGGATACAAGACCCTATAATTTTTGTTGTACTCACAATTTGGATTTGCAAGTCTTGTGAATGAAGATGCAGGAGCTAAAGCACCAAACCCTGCAGGTCAGCCAAGCCACCCTAAACCACGGGCTGTGGTCCATGAAATTCCAATGGGCCTCATAAACCAACTTCCCTCGTTTGCAGCTACTCAAGTGGAATAAAGAGAGGCCATAAATAAATTGGCCACTTCCCCACCACATCTTTTTTGCAGCTCTGGAGCTGTCACAGGACTGTGAGATGATTGAAGACCATCAGTTCAGAAAAAAAAAAAATAAATTAAAGATTGAGAAGTCTTTCCAGCAATAAAAATTAAATTTATGACTGACCCAAAAGCTATTTTTTTTCCAAGACAATATCTGCCAGCCCTCACAAGGACTACAGACCCCTAATATTTCTGCTCTGGGCCATATGTGCCATTCTCAGGCAAAAATAAATTTGTTAACAAGTCTGCAACAGCAGTTGGCACTTTCTTCTGCCAGTCTGTACGAACATCTTGAGACTTTCTTTAATAGGAAAAAAAAATGGGAAAAGAGAACGTTTTAGAAAACTACAAACCCAGCAAAATACGCCTGAAACGTAACGGGAAAAAATAGTAATTTGAGCAAACATTTTAAATTAATAGACAACAGAAATGCTGGCAAAGTTTGTTGTTCATAAGCTTCAGGATCATGCAGGGGTCCTGAACATTTTAAACATTCAGTGTGACCATCTGTCACCAACACAGGCACCGAACAGAACGAGCAATTACCAGAGCCCTTCTCAGACAGAATCTGTCAAGCACAGCCAGCCCGGCTGCCAGCAGAAATCAAATTGATGAAATGGAGTTGATGAAAGCAGCTCGTCCTTCTGGGAAAAGGGATTGGCTCCACCTGAGCAGGGGAGAGGTGGCTGGGGGGGAAAAACAGCAGCCAAAAAGCTGCTGGTGCTTCCGTGGTGCTCGGGGAATGTTTGTGAGGATGGTGGGCACAAGGGTGTGGGGAAGAGCTCCCACCCTGCTGGCACCAGCCAGGAGCAGAAAAGAAGAGAATTTGGAGATTTAGTGTTGAATTCCTTCTGAAATATGATTCATCAGAATGACTTGGGATGGAAAGGAGCTTAAATATCATTTTAGTTCCTCCCATGGACATCTTCCACCATCCCAGGTTGCTCCAAAGGCAGTCCAGCCTGGTCTGGGACACTTCCAGGGATGGGGCAGCCACAGCTGCTCTGGTATTTTAACCAAGTTTCTTTAATAATGCATTTAATGACTTAATAATTACAACTAAAGTATCCAGAGAGAAAGGAAACACCAAGGTGGAGAAGGGAGGAAAGGTAACAAGACTGTGCAGGAGTTAATGAAGTTAAGGAATAAAAAAAATAGTACTATTTATACTGAAAGAGCAACTTCTGCACTGTAGAGAGGTTCCTAATTAAAATCCATGAGGATGAGCTAAGGAGATATTCCAATTTATTCTTTGGTCAGGAGTTGATGTGCAAAAAGCAGGTGCTGATGAAACCAGAGATGAAGTCATTACCAACACACAGGAGAATTGGACACTCCACACCTTGGCCACTGGAGCAAGGGAATGTCATTTATTACTGCCTATGTCAGTGCATTCAGCTACTGAGAATGTTTGCTATGAGGTAAACACTGAATGACTTGGCATTTTAGAAGACAAATTCAAGTATTTCCATCAATCACAGGAAGTCCTGGGGCCACACAGACCGTGGAGCCATAAAAGCAAACACGATCCAAGAGACAGGGAGCTGTTCCCAGTAAGGTCAGGAGAGGAATCCTATTAATATTTAAGAAACTCCTGAGATGCCAGGAGAAGCATTAGCAATCTTACAAGAAAAAAAGTAAAAATTAATGAAATTAAAAGATGAGGAAACAGAAGAAAAAGGAGACTGCATTAAAACATGAAATGCAAAGTGACCATGATAAAATCCAGATGGGATTATCAAAATAACAGCAATAAATATCAAAGCAGTGAACTCCTGGGCTGTTTTTTTTCAGTGGAAGATCAAAGAAAGGCCAAGTTTTGATAAAAGTGTTCCTCTACTTGAGTGATTTGTTGTCTCAATGACTGAGTGACTGCAGCAGCCTCTCCAGTGCTGTCATGTTGTATTTAGAGATGATTAATGGAAATACAGCCTCTTCTCAACCTCATTCCTGCAGAACTTTCCTGCATCCCTCCAAACCCAATATTCTTTGACAACTCTTACACCACATCAGCTCCTTCAGGATCAAATATTGACAGGAGCCTGGCAGACACTACATGAGAAACAGTGTTTTATTTAATGAAGTAATTAAAACCTGCAGTATCGATATCTGGGAGTGGAGATGCTGATCAGAGCACCAGCCTGCTTTTAGTAATGACAAAATGCTGTGTGATCCCATGGAATTCACAAAGGAAATGGGATTTGAGGCAGGAACAGATGGATACAGAGGGGAAAAGGAGGAAAAAGGGAACTCAGCTGCTTGGCTTCATAGCTGGGGTGCTCAGAACAACACAGATCCAGCAATTTCCAGTGAATTTATTTTTTTTTTGGTGGCACCTGATACATCTCCTCAATTGGCTCATTTATCACAGAATCGACTTTAAAACAACTTTCAAATTCTATTTTTTTTTTTTTTTTTCCCCAAAGAGACTTGAATTTTCTCACTGCTAATCTGCCTTATGGAAGCTGGATTTTAACTGAAAAGTACATCAGTAAATTGGCATCCCCTACTGAGACAGATAAGAGCTTCGAGTCACTGAATAAGGATGCTGAAACTGTGACAGGTATCTCTGAAAGCTCTTTTGAAAATTCCTTTATAAATAGTATTTATTTGGCTAAAATACCTGATCAGTGCAGCACTTCTGTAATCTGACTGTTTGCAAAGTGCTTTAGTTCTTGAGATAAAAGCTGCTACAGAACTCTGAGGATCATCTGGAGGAGCAGTTTCCACGTACGTGTCAAAAGCTTTTGTCCCCAGCCAGGTCTAATTTCATGGCAATTGGGCTCATTTTGAAACCTTTATTTTATTTTTTTTTATTTTTTTTTCAGCTTTCTAGCTACATGAGACACATGTGAAAAGTGCATTAGGCTGGGAGAAGTCTCCAAAGCAGCAGAAAATCCTTGCAAAAGATGAGAAAAAAAAAATAAAATTAATAAAAAAAATAATAATAAAAAAAATCAAGCCATTAAGTGCATTTGCAGGGACCTGTTGACCATGAGACTGAGATTTTATCAGGATAAAGGCACAGGGACACAAAGAATTCCCTTTCCTTCATGTGCCATCCTCTGCCTGCTCTTTGTCCCTGGGGTATTTACAGCATCCTCTGCTCCCACCGGATTGTTTTCCCTACATTTCAGCTGTTTCAACTCTCAAAGAGTTAACGAGTCTTTCCCAAATGAGATCTCTGCAGGTGTCAACTCCTTGGAAGCAGATAGGTCCAAAGGGCAGACACATCCTTATAATGAGAGAAAGATTAAGAGGGGGAGAGAAAAGGAGCCAGCATGAGGCATAAGAAGGGCTTTGATGAATGATAGAGCCCGGCATTAATGAGATCTGGTAATTTTACATTTCCAGAAAGCCGTGGTCGTTAGGACTGGGAGGATCGTTGCTTTATTCAGCTGGAACAGAGGAAAGTTTAGGACAAAAGGCGGCTCATCAAGGAATCCTCTCCCCTTTGAGGTAACGCGGCTGGGATTTGCAACATTCCCCATCCATGCCAGTGCCAGGTTTGTTTGGTTGCTCTTTTCAAAAGCCACCCCTCAGCAGACCAGGCACAACTTGGCCAACAACTGTCCCAGGAAACTCTGCTCTTCGGAAAACAAAACAAAAAAATTGCTGTAACCTCCCCTGGCTGGAAAATTCGCTCAAAGCACAATCACCAAGAGCTGAACTCCGCAGCCTCTTGGTGATCCTGCACAAGCTCATCTCTTTTCCTGGATTCTGAACCCTCAGCTACCTCAATGTGTGAAGGGTGACATCTCAACAACAGGTTTCTTCTCTGTTTTATCTTGGTGCAATTTGATTTTTAGTTCTGCAGTTTAAACCAGAAAAACCTGCTGTGAACAACAACAACAACAACAACAGAGAGAAGATGTGGCACACGAAGGGTCAAGGTGTACAAATCCAGACTGATATCAATTTATTGAGAGTGATGAGAAGGACTTGGGGGTGTCCCCAGTGTGGGCAGCACAGGATGGGGACTCTGTCCCTCTCCCTCGGGTGAGACCCCACCTGCAGAGCTGCCCCAGCCCTGGGGACAACAGCAGCAGGACCTGGAGCTGCTGGGGCGATTCCAGAGGATTCCATGGAGCTGCTCCAGGGCTGGAGCCCCTCTGCTCTGGAGCCAGGCTGGGAGAGCTGGGAATGTTCCCCTGGAGGGGAGAAGGATCCAGGGAGAGCTTCCAGAACATTCCAGGGCCCGGAGGGGCTCCAGGAGAGCTGGAGAGGGACTGGGGACAAGGCCTGGAGGGACAGGACACAGGGAATGGCTTCCACTGCCAGAGGGCAGGGATGGATGGGATCTGGGGAAGGAATTCCTGGCTGGGAGGGTGGGGAGGGGCTGAAATACAATTCCAGAGACGTTTCCTGGATCCCTGGAAGTGTCCAAGGCCAGGCTGGACAGGGCTTGGAGCATCCTGGGACAGTGGGAGGTGTCCCTGCCCATTTCTGAGGCATCTTTTGAGTGTTTATTCCAAGCCCTGCGAAGGGTCTTTCCTTCACATCCTTGAATTCCCTTTTATCCCTACACTTGCCACCAAAACAAAATCAAATTCTGTTTTTCCTCAGCCATGGCACCACACAACAAATCTGTCTGACCAATTTCCAGCCCAGTTTTTCTCCTTCCCTCCCCATCCACGTTGTAATGGGCCGCAAAACTCAGCACCAACCCACAAGAAATCACCAAAAAAAGCCACCTTCTCCCAAACCTTGATGCTTTTCTCACTACCTTAAAACGGGAGATTTATTGTGAATGATCCACCTTTTGAGGAATTTCAATCATCTCTAACCTATCTGGGTGTTCTGATTGACAGGAAGCCTCCTGAGATGGCTTTGCTCCCTCACCAGCACCATTCCTCCTTAT
This sequence comes from Parus major, assembly GCF_001522545.3. Taxonomy (NCBI): domain Eukaryota; kingdom Metazoa; phylum Chordata; class Aves; order Passeriformes; family Paridae; genus Parus; species Parus major. The sequence goes on from NC_031773.1 coordinate 1,433,064, forward strand.
AAATATTTATACACAATTTTCAGTTTTTAACGAATTCCAGATATTCAGACTTCTTCTTGTTGAAGCTTCCTCGTATCTTTAGAAATCATTTTAACTGGGGTTTTTTTGGTTTTTTTTTTTTTGTCTAATGTGTTGGTTTTGCACGTGGATAATGATCAGCACTGAGGAACAGGGAGGAAATGTAGAAACAGGAAATGTGGAAACAGGAAATGTGGAGTCCTCACATCACCAGTGCCCTAACACGGGTTTGATTCTCCATCCCCATAACATAAAACTCTGGAATTTTAAAACATTATAAAAGAAAATGTAGAAAAAGCAGATACTACCAAAAACTGAGTTATTTCTTTTTTTCTTTTTTTTTGTCTTTCTTGGTGTTTGACCACTCACAAGTTACAATATTTTCTTTGGCTACTGTTCCAACCCAAACCCAAAAAAATCTAATTATTACCCAAGGATTAAACCAGTCTGTTTCTCCGAGGCTGGCTCAGCTCCCATCCCACTTTCACACTTCCCAATGTGGTCCTTTAGGAGTTCAGCCAGATTTCAGAGATCTGCCACATCTGATCACCTGTTCTGGTGTTTCCTTCCATTTCTCCATGTTCTTACGCCTCCCCTGGGATTTTTTTCCCTCTGACATCTGTTCCTTCCACAACATTAAGCCAAATCACTTCTATGATGATTTGCTAAATATCAACCTCATTCTTACCGATATTTTACCTTCTTCCCTAAACTTTCCACCTTTGCCTGATGGTTGGGAGCATGCTGGAAAAACATCCATATCCATGAAAACATTTACAGCCTCTCTTCTCCAGGCTGCTCTTCTGCTTTGTTTTTATTCCCTCAACTTCATCCCCAATCCTAAACTGAAGGAGGAAATGTTTAGATTGGATATTAGGAAGGAATTCTTCCCTGGGAGGGTGGGGAGGGGCTGGAATAGAATTCCCAGAGCAGCTGTGGCTGCCCCTGGATCCCTGGAGTGTCCAAGGCCAGGTTGGATGGGGCTTGGAGCATCCTGGGACAGTGGGAGGTGTCCCTGCCATGGCAGGGGTGGAATGAGATGAGCTTTAACATCCCTTCCAATCCAAACCCTTTTTTAATTCTGCAGTCATTCCTGTTTCCTTTGGATTTACTCCACAGCCTGTCCATCACCATTCACTGCTTCTGCCACAGCCATTTCACAAGGACCTTTTCTTGCTCAATTTTCCCCTTAAAAGAGACGTGTGGTCCATAAAAAGGCCAGGTATTAACTAAATCTCAATTTATTTCACCTCCCTTCTCATTTTTTTTTTAAAGTTTTTTTGATTTCTAACTCTCCTGCCATCCTTCAAAGATACAAATATCTGCTGGACCATCCTGCCCTCTTATTCAGCAGCTCTGTAGTCATCCCTGTAACAATTCCAAAAGCAATTCCAAAATTAAGCCTTGAGCTGCCTCCAGACAGGAATTTCTTTGGAGATCACAAGCAGCAGAGTGACCCAGCTGCTGTGGGGTCACCCCGGTGCCACCTGAGCGCGCGTGTCCCATTCAGGCCGCGTTCCCTAATCCCGCGCCTTCCGACCGCTTCCTCCACTGAAGCGACGCCAACCTCCCCCCGACGGTGGTTTATCCGTCCATATCCCACAGCTCCCAGAGAAAAAACCCCAGCTGCTCCTCACAAACAGCTTAATCCTTCCTGGCACAGGACCAAGCTGGAAGGAGAACGGGTCATTAACGACTTTCGGCTTTTCCCAACAGGAGTTACACCGGGATTACCCTTCCCGCGGAATCGGGAGGTCGCACGTCCCAGCCACCGCTGTCCCCACGGCGTGTGACAACTTTATGAGCAGGACTGAAGGATTTCCCTGCCTCAGGAACAGGCAGGAGCTGGATTTGGTGACGCAGGCAGCGCTCCAAATGCTGTAATCCTAATTGGAAATATCCATCTCCAGTAGGGAAGGCTGTTAACAGGATTTTAGAAAATAATATATTCTGCTCTGGATGCAATTACATCCCAGCCCCACACACAGAAGTTTGTTTTCATTTTGTTACAGCAAATATTTTGGCTGTTTAAAATATTTTTTAACAATACCACACACTTCGCCAGATGTTCCATCAAATGTTATTGAGTTTTTAACACGCCTTTATTTAATATTAGATGTAAATACATATTTGGCTCCTTCTCTGCACAGATTTTCCAGTGAGTCTGTGATTCCCTTCATCCACCCCCTCTAAAAATATGAATTTTTGTTATTATTGCTGCTCTTTCCTAAATTTAATTTTTTTCCCCTAAATTTGCTGATTCAGTTTTTGTAAAATCCAGGTTCTGTGATTTACCAGTTAATAGATGTTAAACTACTGAGCCCTTTTCCAGTATCAAGTGCATCTTTATCTTGGAAGGGAAAAAAAAATGGACACATTCTAAATCTGCAGAGCCAGTTTTAATGTTCTAAGTTCAAAAAATGGTAGAATTGAATAACAAGTTATTTAGCAGCTAGGAAAAATGATCAGTTGTTTTGGGGAGAAAATAATAATCATGGGATTGACTGAATACTGGAATGGGTTGGGTATTAAAATTAATCCAGTTAAAATTCATGGGCAGGGACACCTCCCACTGTCCCAGGTTATTCCCAGCCCTGTCCAGCCTGGCCTTGGACATTCCAGGGATCCAGGGGCTGCTCTGGGAATTCCAGCCCAGCCAGGAATTCCTTCCCCAGATCCCATCCATCCCTGCCCTCTGGCAGTGGAAGCCATTCCCTGTGTCCTGTCCCTCCAGGTCCCTCTCCAGCCGTCATTAATAACAATAATAAAAATAAATTTAAGGTCGCAGTTGCACCTTTGTAGCCCCTTGTTGTCACCTAATTCTGTCTCCTCTGCTCATGACAACATCGATTCCATAAGAAAACAACACCCAAACTCATCCTTTATATTATTTCTAAGGGACTCTGAGGGGAGAAAAACCACTAAAACCCCACTGTTGTATTCACAGCTCTGCTGGACAAAAGAAAAGTCAGCTGAAAATGGTTCGTCCTTCCTTTTGCTGCCATTCCCAGCTGAGCTCTGCTCCAGGAACCATCCAGCACTGCCTGTTAACTTGTTAAACACCAAAAACAATCCTGAAAAGAATCTAAAAATGGGGAAAAAAGAATCAGAATGGAAAGAAAACAAATCCAACAAACCAAGTTCCCCAACACCTTTCACTCCCAGCCTCCTTCTCCTGGATGGGAGCAGCTGGAACCCGTTGATGCTCCAGCAGCAAGAGATGCTCCTCCAGACAAGCCCTCTTCTCTTCAGGGCTCTTTCAAGGAGCTCTGTTTGTGTTGTTATTTATTTCTTAACATGAAAAAGAACAACAACAAAAACCCCCAAATGACACCAGGAGGGCACAGGGAAAGGGAAATGAGAGACTGAGTGAAAGGAAACAGAAGTTCCCCGAACCAGAGGCAGCTGCAGGGTAATTCAAGTCAACAATTTACAGATGTTCCTGGAGAATGCTCAGTCACAATGGCGCCAAACCGATCTCCTTTCTTAAAAACTCGGGTGCACAAAGCTTACTTTTCTTAAAGGGCTCTCAAAATAAAGTTTACAGCCCTTTTCATCCCTATTTATGCCACCAAAACCTTGCTGGAAAAGAGGAGATCGAACTTCACGTTTAACCCTTCCCTGCTGGAGACTCTCTGGCTCCTCTTCCACAGTTTCAGGTCAGAGTTTTGGGAAGTTCAAGTGAAATTCAAGAATTTTTTTTAATTCCTCATCAGCCTGAACCTTCCTCTCTCCCAGCAGAACCACACACCTGACTAATCATTCTTTCTATTATCAAATTTAATTAGGAATTTTGTGAGGCCACGGGGAACCAGGGAGCAAAATAAGGAAAAAAAAAGGAAAAATTAAAAAGAGGGATAAGTCAAGGAATTAGAGTTGTAACAATTAATGGCATGCTAAGCTTTTATTTCCTTCCTGGAGCCCTTTAACACTTTGTGCCATATCTGAACTACTTGATGCAAATACAGCTCTTCCTTTCCAAGACTTTTCCTGATTTATTTAGGATTATTTCAGTTAACTCAGGACCTGGGTTTAACTCTCTTTTTCTCCCCCTTAAGTCCTACACAGAAATGCTCACGTGTGGCCAATGTTTTCCTTCACATAAGAAGGAGCTGAATAAATATTAAATAAATATTAAATTAATATTAAATAAATATTAAATAAGTATTAAATAAATTTTCCTATGAAATGTTAAAGGAGAGCGGAGCCGGGTGGGGGTCACGCTCCTCTCCCAGAAAACAAGTGACAGGACAAGATGTGCCAGGGGAGGTTTAGATTGGATATTTTGGATTTTTTTTTCATGGAGAGGGTTGTAAATCACTGGAATAGGTTGTCCAGGGTCATGGTGGAGTGACCATTCCTGGAAATGTTCAATAAATGTGTGGATGTGGCCGGCTCCACCGCTGAGCTAAACCTACCCAGAGGTGAAAGAGCTCCTAGGAGGACCCAGGCCAAACCCAAACCACATTAAACAAGTGCCCCTTAATTACTTTTGCACAGCCAGCAGGACACAAATGTGCTCAGTGCCTCTCACCAGAGCTAATTAACCTCAGCACCTCCTGAGTTCATTCACAGCTTCGTCCTGCTCACCCTCCACGCTAAATTCTGCTCAAAGCAAGACAAAAATCTCACTGCTGCCCACCAAATATTCCCCTGATGCCCATTCCAGACGTGCTGCAAGTCCCCAGGATGCTTCTGTCTTTGGGAGAAGACCCAGCCTCGTTAAACCTCTCAAAATCAAGATATCTGAGGCAAAGCTATCAAGAAGCGGGAGGTAATTCTGATACTACATTTAAGGAATTATCACGGATCAGGGAGAAAGAAGTGTCCATGAGGGTCTCAATTCCAACAGGAGAGAAATAAACTTCTGCTGTTTCCAAACAGGATGAACTCTTGCACCTCTTGTTTTTAGTTTGAGCAGACTGGAGGATGTTGAACATAAGAATCGAGCCCAAAATCTATAATAATGATGCCTGGGAATAACTAAATCCTATTTGCACTTCCAGTTCCCAAAAAAATTGTTGAAGGGATCACCACTCAGAGAAAAAGATGCTGCCTTTGTCCCTTCAGCTTCCACACTACAATATCCATAAATCCATAGATCCATGGATTTCCATCTATCCCTATGGCATTTACCCAGGAGACACCAAACAGGGGTGGTTTGAAGCTCTCATCCCTTTCTGCCAACCACTGTGGCCAAATTTCCCTTGTTTTTCCCTGTTTTTTCTCCTCTTGCAGCTGCTGACGTTCACGATTTTCTTCCCCTGGAATTCCACGTCCTTGCACCTCCTGCTCCTTTAGGATTTGGCTGATACCGATCCCATCAGTGGGGAGGGATGGACAGAACAAACCTAAAGGACTCATTTCCTTTAGGATGGGACTCATTTCCTAGAAAATCAAGCTCAAACCACAATAGAGCTACTATCAAGGGAATTTTAAATCTTCATTCATCTCATGGTAAGATAACATTCATTCTGCTCACTTTTGAAGAGACAGGGTTATTTTTTTCCCCAAATCAAGAGGATATTGAAGAAATTATCACTGATAAATACCTGGAAGCACAGCCAGGATCAAGATATCAATTTCTACCTCCTATCAGACATCTTTCATGTAGCTGAAAATTATTTCTTCAACACCACTCGGGGAGGGACGAGCAGTTGAGGAAGAGCACAAGTAAATGATGGATTTATAAAACAACTGCATTCAAGAATACAAATAACTGAGGAAAAAACTTGTATTCCCTCAAGTCCCACACTAAAGGATCATTCCTCTCCTTCCCTGCATGAGAGATTCAAGTCTCAGCACTTCAAGCCTTCCTGGATATTCACACTCTGCAGAGATGAGGATTATTTGGATAATGGAGTCAAGGAGGAAAAGGAACAAATCCCACGAGCACCAATCTGCACTGCTGAGAGTTTTGCTTAAAGACTCCTTAATTCCACTAAATACTGAGGATGTGCAGAATTTAGCATCAATATGAAACAGAGATATTTGGAAAGTATCTGTGAGACCATCGAGTCCAATTTGTGACCGATCCCCAACTTGTCCCCAAGTGCCACAGGCCTTCCTTGGACACCTCCAGGGATGGGGACTCCAAACCTTCCTGGGCAGCCCCTTCCAATTCCTATCAACCCTTTCCATGAGGAAATTCTTCCTGGTGTCTACCCTGAGGCTCTCCTGGCCCATCCTGAGGCCGTTCCCTCTCCTCCTGTCCCTGTTCCTGGGGGCGGAGCCGGACCCTCCGGCTGTCCCCTCCTGGCAGGGAGTTGTGCAGAGCCAGAAATTCCCCCTGATCCCCCTTTTCTCCAGGCTGAGCCCCTTTCCCAGCTCCCTCAGCCTCTCCTGGGGCTCCAGACCCTTCCCAGCTCCATTCCCTGGACACTCTCCAGTCCCTCAAGGTCCTTCCCGAGCTGAGGAGCTCAGAATTGGACACAGCACTCGAGGTGTCCCTCAGCAGCCCCAGCCCAGGGGACAGTCCCTTCCCTAATCCTGCTGGCCACCCCATTCCTGCTAAAATCCCAGTTCCATCGGCCTCCTGCCCACCTGGGCACACCTGGGGATGTCCAGCTGCTCTCACCAGCACTCCCAGGGCCTTTCCCAGCTTTCCAGCCCCTCTGCCCAGCCTGGAGCATTCCATGGGGTTGGTGTGACCCGAGGACACAACACCTGGCCTTGGTGAACCTCATCCCAATTGTTCCCAGCCCAGGGATCCAGCCTGTCCAGATCCTTCTGCACCCTCCAGCAGATCCACACTCCCATCCAGCCCGGTGTCATCTGCAAAGTTCTGCTGACCTAAAGATGGAATCCCAGAAATGAGAGCTCTAGAGGGGCTTTGCAGATGCACAGACCTAAAGATGCTCCACCAGACCCACAAACTTGATTTTTTGTGACATGCCAGAATAAATAACTCAGAGTAATGGGAAAATGAACGGATCTGGGCTGAGGTGGAGTGACCTGTGCAGGCTGGAGAGAGGTTCTGCTCATTTCTGCAACATCAGGGATTTTGGAGAAGTTTCTTTTCCAGCAGATCCTGGGTGAATCCCATCTGCTCCCAGCACCTCTCCAAGGGTGCACCCATGTGGGGTCCATGAGGAGCTGGAAAACGTCCCCTGGATTGCACAAAGTCTGAATTAGTTTAAGTGAAAACAGAAATAACCTCTTCAGGTATCAAATGAACACCCACAGCAAGATTCTCTCTCCACTTCTGCAACACAAATCTCCACTAAATTTTATGTCTAAATGAATTTTTCAGACATGGCAGATACAACATCCCATTAGGACTAATGTGGGGAAAAAATAGCAGAAACTTCAGCAGCTTTTTTTTCCTGCAAGCTGTTTAAATTAGTTGCTATAAATATGAATTTTTTTTTTAAAAAAAAAAGAAGGAAAACCAAAGATTTCTAATTTATTTCCATGTTAGCACTTGCAGACCTTGATCCCAGCAACAATTAGGCATATGGACATGTGATTAGTTAAAATCACTGCTATGCATTTAGAGTATGGAAGTATTTACATTTTCACTCAAAGTGGGCAACATTAAAAGATTAAAATCTGTCAATATTTTAAATACAGGCTTGTCTCTTGAGAAAAGAACGGAGAAAAACCCTTGATTACCACGAGCAGAATAATGAAAATTCACAATATTTTTAGCCTTTTTGGAATCCAGTGCCATTTTATTCAGCCTTTATCATGTTCCTCTCTGAGGGTACTTTTAAGCTCCAAATCCACATCATGAAGATTTTCTGATGATGCTCAAATTTAACATTTGTGTTAAATGTGACACCTCCAAAGGAACACTGAGGTTATCTCACCTGTGTGTTTTTTCCTGTGATATATCAGTTTCTTCCCTTTTTGCTGCTGTTTAACTTCAATGCCTGACCAGAACAGTCCCTGTCTGTGGAACAACTCATATTTCAGAGCTGATAAAAATGCACGAGGCGTAGGAAAGCTCTGAGTACAACTGCACAGTGTGGAGAGATCAGACCCAGAGACATTTGCTCCCAAGGAAAAGGCAGTTGCAGCAACTGCATAATACATAAAATATTATCTGTAACGCATCCTCCTCCTCTTCCTGGGCGCAGGAGGAGGAAGCTCCTTTGGATGTCACGAGAATTAGCTGCAGACACATATGGAAATTCCATTTAGGATAAGAATCAGTGACAGGAAACAGCCAGGAGGGACTATTTGTACTGAAATACAAGCCATTAACTTGAGCCAAGCTAACAGCAAAGGACTGCTCAGGCAAGTGCCGGCTGCAGATAATTAGTTTAGAACCTATTGGAACATGAATATTTTATCGTGCAGCACAAAACTCGTTAGGGAGAGGAATTAGAGAGCCAGGACGTCTGGAAGCACGGCAGAGGTGATCTGTCAGGTCCCTGGGAAGAGCTTTTCCTGGAGAAAACAAGTTCAGTCATTAAAGCCGCACCAATCCATTAGGAACGGATCTGGTGGCACACCAGGAGCGCAGGGAAGTGCCTGGATTTAATGGCTTCACTCTGTGCTGCTGGACACACGTGGGATTTCAGGAATCACCCAGCCAGAACCTTCCTCAGGGACACCAGGCTCGTTTGCATCACGTTCACCCCTGGGATGTGAGTTCACTTCTGAACTCTTCCTGGGAAATGGAACAATTTGCTCCCATTCCGCTTTTCCGCGGCTCAGGAAAAGCTGTTGGAGCTGGATGGGGCATTAAAACCTGTCCTCTCCATGCTCAGTGAATTCCTGGGAAAGGGGAGCATTAAAAAAGAGGATAAATGCATAATTCAGGGAATCCCAGAAAAGTCTGGGTTGGAAGGGACCTTAAATCTCCCCCAGTTCCAGTGTATATTTGATACACTGGGTGGAAAGAGAACCAAAAAAAGTTAATTTTATGGGACTTCTCTATTCTTTCCCCTACAGACAGAAAATTAAATAGAGATGGCCACGACTTCGAGGACACTGAGCTGTAAAAAAATGTCTTGATTAGCTAAAAATGCTGAATTTACAGTCCATGACTAAAACTTTTGGCTGGATCTGCACCAGAAAGCTTTTAAATAAAATAGGAGGTAACAAAGTCAATTCACACACCTGAATTTTCCCATTCCACATGGAGTTACTGGGGAAGGAAGGCCCTCAGCAACATCCTTGTGTGGACAAAGTGAATCTCTTCTGATTTGTCCTCAAGTCGTTACCTGTTACATCCAACTCCTTAAATCCATCATTTCCAGCCTGAACACCATCCAATATACATTAAAAGTGTCTCTGATGCACACACTGCAATGATTTAAATCCACCTCAAACACTCCTGGAAAGACCAGAGCTTCAGATCTCTGCTGCTGCTTCCCTTGGATTATAAAATATTGCACACCTCTCACTGCAATCCTGATACCAGAACAAAGCCTAAGAAATAGAAAACAGTGCCCAAATGACAGATTATTGCAAAATCACTCACAATGTTGAAAACTCTCAAACTGTTAAAAGTCACATATTTATATTTAGTTTTTAATAGAATTCCTACTAGTACAGGATCCACCTCATACAGAATATCCAAAGGAGTAACAGAGCTGCTTGAAAAATAGCAAAGAAATGTAAATTTAGATAACATATTTATGTTGTAAAACAACCCACCTTAACAGAATAAATCCAAATCATTCATAGGATGTATTTTCCCTGCTTTTTTAAAATTCAAACCTGCTCCTACTAATCATTAACTATTAATTGGAACATCATTATTTCTAGGAGATGAAGACATGCTTAAATCAGTCGGCAGCAATACTTTTAATGACAACCAACTTGTTTAATTCCATTTTTTTCTCCCCAAAGCCATATCAAAACAAATCATTTTGCATTTCTGGAGATGTGTAGAGCCCACCTCACCCCAGTAACGAGGTGTTGGAAACACTTGTTCCCGGATTACTGAAACGCTCATTAAATCCATTTGTTTATTTTTTTTTGGTTGTTCCAGTAATTGCTGTGACAACAGCAAGCCCTATAAAAACTGGAGTGGTTCCTGATTTCACTGCTGTGCTCCCTTTGCTTCATCTCCTGGGCACAGCCCAGCCTGAGTACAGGTGGCAGAGCCCCAGCGAGTGTCCATATGGAGATCCATCTGCTCTGGCGGCGCATCCCGGAATGACGGAACGCTGGGATCATGGAACAGCCCCAGGACGCTGCTGTGCCTCCCCTGACGCCTGAAGTTTTATCTTTTCTGTGTTTCAGAGCCTGTAGTGCATTAGTGCATAGTTCTGAACTCTCACAGAGTGTTTGCAAGCTCTCTTCACAGCTTGGGCAGACAAAACAATCCTGCTGGGCCTGAGAACCAAGGACACCTCACAGCCTCAGGCCCGAAAAGTACCAACAAAAGTGAATTGGGGAGGAGCAAACTGGGGGAACGTGACTTCATTACCTGAAGCTGTAACTGGACAATTAACCCCTGATATGCAAATGGACCAAACTTAGATCTGCAGAAAAACTCGTGACCGTCATCCCTGTCGGGTGTAGCCTCTGCCAGGCTCCTGCACGGCCCAGGGTGGATCTGGATTTGTTAATGGTCTTTAATCAATACCTGCTTTAACTCTGCCCAGCTCTGCCCCAGGCAGCCTGTCCAAGGAATCAGCAGCACATCTGGGAATGATGGAATCCTGAGAAGGGATCATGGAACAACCCCAGGACTCTGCAGTGCCTCCCCCTCCGCCTGACCTCGAGCAGCTGGATTTTCCACTCGTGCTGCACAAGTTCTCTGGGAGGCACTGAGTGGAGAGGAGCCGATTTTTAACCTTTCCTGAAATCTTTGGAGTTGGGAAGAAGGGATGGAAACGAACTGAGGCAGACTGGAATGTGCTGCCAGTAGCGAGCACCTACACAGCCCCTACTACACAGATACTACTGCCCAGAGCTGGGGCTTGCTCCTGGGAGTAGCCAGCACAAAGCCACCACCGCTCTCAAAACGTTTCCAAGCTCGGTTCTTACGCAGCAGCTCCCAGGAAACGACTGCATGGAAGAGCTGGGACCGTGCCCCTACAAAGATCCGTGTCCAGCTGCACTACCACACATTGAAACTCCAAATAGGAACTCAGCTCACTCGGGCTTAACACATCAATGGTTTTGATGCATCTGACTTTAATCTCAAATAGGCATTTAACAGGAACCCTTCCCACAGTTAAAAAACTTCCAGACAAAGCTGGGCCTCAGATCCCGCCGCTTTCATCGGCGGCACGAGGCAGGATGAGAAAGCACCGAATGAAGCACAAGATTTATCCCTCTAATAACCTAAATCCGATCTCCACGTTCTTTCAGGCCGCTGAACGCAGAGATAACTGAAACGTGCTCCTCCAGAAAAATAAACCAGGAAGAAAGATAACAGAGCAGCTCTTTTAAAGACTTCAACCCAGCGGATCAATATCCTGTTGCTTAAGAAAAGGAATGTAAAAAAGATGGGGCTTTAATTTCCATTTCAAGACCAGGGTTCAGCATCACCCACCATTCAGCAGCAGCTAAAGTGCTTTTTAATTTTGTCCTCGTGCCAGAGCATTCAGGGAACAACAAGCAAAAGGACAAAGCCAAAGTTCAAAGATTGAAGACACAAAGCTGAACTGAGGCTCTTGTGTGGATGGGCCGCCAAGCTGTAACCTCGTTTAATTTGTTGCAAGGAGATGTATTCAGAAAATCCTGTTAATGGCAAAGAAAGAAAAGTGGGACAGGCACTCGGAAATCAAGATGTTGGAATGGGAGAATTTAGGGAAATGGGTTTCACAGGGAAGGTAATGAGTGTTTGGCAGGAATCACAGGACAGGTCGCCGTGCCATGAGGGTTTTGCAAGAAATCTATTTCTGCGTGTGCTGAAAGCATTAGAGAGACTGGGGAGAAGAAGTGAAAAACAAAGAAAAGCTCATTTGTCAGGTCACTTGAGCTTTAAGAAATTCTCACCAGTCCCAAAATGAATAGTTGGGATTGTTCTATATTCTCACCCAACCACAGACAGGAGTTACATTCAGCTTCTCCCTAAAAACCGTATTTGGGACAGCAGAACAGGGCTGAGGAAGAAAAGCACATCCCAGCTACTGAGTCCCCCTCCACAGCTGCTTTTTGTAGTGACTATAAAACAGCTCTGGAGTACTCACGGAGTGTGATTTGAATCTTTCAAGGCATCAGTAGCAAAAATAGGTCACAATCCTACTGAATCCATTGGGGAAGGTTTCAAAGGGAATTGAAATGGAGTGCTGAGCCAGGGGAGTGCATCCTTCACTTAGGGATATCCAGGGATCCTCCTCCAGCAGAGGAGGTGCCATTGCAAGGTGAACTGATTCTCCTCCTCTTCCTCCCCAGAATGGGATCCAGGTTAATCTTTAGCTGGGAAAACTGGGATTCTGGATGAGTGACAAAACCAGAAGAAGAGGGCGGATCACTGCAAGGTGGAATGAAGCTCAATCCTCCTGCACTCTTCAGGTAAAAGGAAGACAGAGGAGGCAGGAACCTTCCCAAAGGAGGGAATTCCTGGCTGGGAGGATGGGGAGGCCCTGGAACAGAATTCCCAGAGAAGCTGTGGCTCCCCCTGGATCCCTGGAAGTGTCCAAGACCAGGCTGGATGGGGCTTGGAGCACCCTGGGATAGTGGAAGGTGTCCCTGCCCATGGTGGGACCAGATGAGCTTTAAATTCCTTTTCCACCCAAACCATTCCATGATATCCAAGAAAGGTAAAATAGGTTATAAAATACAGCTTTTGGTGCTGCACATAAATGAGGTAAATCCCCCTCTGCTCCTTTTATTACTCTGGAAAATCAACATTAAAATACTTCAGGCAAGGCTTACACTGAATAAATAAGAATATTTCTGTAAAACTTCCAAGCCTTATATGAGGATGGTATTTAAGAACAAAGTTTTTTGTTAACTTTTAGTATTGTTCACTCAGAAAGCTGGAACTGGTCTCAGGCAAACAGGGATAGTTTCCATAATATATGGAAACCTGGAGACTAAACAAGTTTAAGAAGAGATGAGGAAAACAGAGCATAACCAGGAGGATGAAAATACATAACTAAATCGAGATGGCACTGTTTGCACAAAGCCTTGGGAATTTTCAGTAATAAACACAACTTCAGCTCAGCAATTAAAAGAAGTGTTTATAAAAATAAAGCTGTTCTTAAACTTACAATGTTCCTTCAGCAGTTTCCTTGGGGAGCAGAGATGTAATTGTGTATAAACAGCTGAAATTACTCTTGTTTGTAAATTGTGTCATTGCTTTTCATTCCCCCTATGTGGCAGTTCCAGGAAAATCTCAGCACCAATTCATTGATAAATGATCCTAAAAAATGGTTTTTTCCACCATGGGTGGATATCATTGAAAAAAAGGCAAAATTATTTGTGTTTTATCAAGATGCAGCTTACCAAAATAAAGAAGTGTATCACAATGCTGCCCTTAAATGAGCTTGAAATCAGGATCTTTGTTCAATTAAAGCCTTACAAAACCGTGTACCAATATATCAATAATCCTATTATTTATCACACAGCTCTAGCAACATGGAAGATATAAAATACTGAGAAAGGATAACATTTTACCCCTGCCCACAGCTACTCTCATTTTTATGCTTTCCAGAGTCCACTACAGCCTTAAATTGCTGCTCAGCAGCTGAAAAACCCAAACCTGAGCTGATTTTAGAGCCAGACATGAACTTCATAACCTGCCTTTGGATCTGCTGAGCTCCAGGGTTAAGTTTCCACCTCAGATGCTGCTGTAGCCATGTGAATGATAAAAAGTCCAGATTTTATAAGTCCAGTTGGGTTTGCAAGCAGCTTCTGTGATCATTTTCACTGTGGATCTTGAGTCCAAAGGCTTCCCACGGCTCCAGAATCTTCAGGGGATAAAACAGGCTCTGCCACCCTCCAGGGCTCCTTCCAACATCCCTTTTCTCACTCTCTTCCAGCTGCCCAGTGCTGCTAAAGCTGAGTTTGATTCAGCTGCTGCTCCAGAGGGAAGAACTCAGAGGAAGGAGATGCTGAGCTCTGACAAATCCCACCCGAGGAGCACAATATTTGAATTTGGTTTTTAATATATCCTGAAAACACACCCCAAAAAGAGAAAAGTACAGGAGGAAACAAGGGGCTGAGCTCCTTCCTAACGAGTGGATTCTATGACAAGCAACTCTGGGGTAAAGAAGCCACCAGGGCTTTTGATTTAAGGACTCAAATTAAATCCAGGCCTCACTAATGAAGAGTGCACACAGGGATTTGTCCTTCCAAAACATGTCCTCTGCTACTTGGTTGTTTTTAGGATGGAACCTGTGTTTATCTTTTCTTTTCTTTTCTTTTCTTTTCTTTTCTTTTCTTTTCTTTTCTTTTCTTTTCTTTTCTTTTCTTTTCTTTTCTTTTCTTTTCTTTTCTTTTCT
>NC_031773.1:1447666-1474392 GCF_001522545.3 Parus major
ATTTCATTTCATTTCATTTCATCTCATTTTATTTCATTTTATTTATTAGCTTTATAGTTGTCTTTTGAGAATATAGCTTGGCAATCAGACCCTGGTTTGGGATCTTGGGAAAACGAGAGTGCCCTGGCAGGATCCCAGTGCCAGAAGCAAAATGCTGACCTTTAAGCAGGCCTGGTGACAGCTGAAGAGGATGGAAGCACCTTTTAGCTGCCATCCAAACCAGTTAAAGGTTAACTCTAACTCCCCTTGACAGAGCGGATCTGCCACTGACAAACACCCCAGGACAAGCTTTCTTCTTCCCTTTAACGAGGCTGGCACTAATTAAGTCTAATGCCAGTGAAGCCTGTGGCAGGACTGACTCAATTATGAACCAAAAGTTGGGCAGAAATTCTTGGGGAAGAGCTCACTGCACACAGAAACTGAGGCAGGAATTGGGGAAAAGATGTTTTGGAAATTCTGCAGCTCAAGTGGCTTCAGGCAGAAAGAGCCTGGGCTGGAGCACAGAAAATGCATCACAAACCACTTTGCTCAGTTCTTACTCCTTTACTGAGTCTTAAATGCTCACATAGCCATGGATATTTGTATGGAATTCTATCATAAATAGATATTTATCATAAATGGTATTTATGTTCTAAGTGCGAGGAAACTTAAGGGACCATAGGAATTTAATTTGGTGCCTGAGCATCTTCGTCCAGTCACCTCTCTTGTTAAGCTACTGGGCACCACTGCTGATTAACTTGCAATTTCAGCTAATTACTAATGAATTACCAAAGTGCTTTTTGCACTGGACTGGGATCTTTTGTGCCAACTGGGGAAAAGCAAATTATTCTTTAATAAGGGGTTACGGGTAGGCAAGAGCCTCAAGGGAATTCAACAGAGCATGGAACGATTTCAGGAGTAACAGCAGCCACGAGATTTTGTGGAGATGCTTTGGACTCCTCATGGAATCATGGAATGGTTTGGGTTGGAAGGGACCTTAAAGACCACCAAGCTCCAACCTGAGAATCACCTGTGCTTCCAAAATCACATCCCATGATCACTGATGTCGAAACACCCGTTCTGCTGAAATGTGGAAGTTTTTGTCTGGCCATGGACAAAACAAAAAGACAGAGCCCACAGAAGTAACAAAGGTTAGGCTGGATTAAAACCCCAAAGCTTTACCCTGGACCTTCAGAGCCAAGTGTGGATCACTCTGAACAAATTCAGGCACAACCAATGGTCTGTAGCTGTAACCAGACCAGTCTGGGTCAAAACTGGGACAAACTTGTGGGAATGGGGCAAGGCAGAGTTATAGGGAAAGAGCACAGGGAAAAGGGAAGAAATCAAAGCAATGATCAAACCCCAGGTTAAAGAGGCAGTGAAGATTTATCCCAGGCACTAAACACATTTGTTCATCCTCCCTCACCATTCCCCACCTTCCCAATCTTCCCAGTCTTAAACACCAATTCTTAATTCTGTCTCATTACCACTGAGGGTTTAAGCTGTTAATTCCAGCAATGCTTGAGCTGAAACCCATGTTTCTGCTGCAGATGGGAGTGGAACAGAAATAGGGAGCGAGTGCAGGTGTTAATGTGACTCCACAGCTCGAGGATAAACCCAGCAGAACAGAGAGTCCTTGATTAAGGCCTGAATGAAACGATCAGGGCCCATCAAGCACCCCGCTGATGAGCAGCTATTTGGCCACACACAGAGCTGTGATTTCCATCCACTTTAATAATCAGGGAGTTGGGATTTACTGTTAATGTGACATTGATGAAGAGAAATGACGCTAATGTGACATTGATGAACCGGAATGACAGTTCAGGCTTGATTAAAATTAGCCACAGCTCTTCAGCACAGGACCAACCAGAAGGGCTTGACACGTAACTCAGATCTTCCAGAGGAGAGGGAGAGGGTGAAACAAAGGACAAGGTGAGGGGAAAGGAGCAGAAGGATGCTAAAAAAGCTGACAACTGTTCTCTGATTAAATCCAGGAGCCTTCAACAAGGTTCAGCATCTCAAATCTTCCCCCACTGCTTAATTCCCTGAATTCACAGGTAAAACAGTCAAAGTTAGAACTTAAAGTGGAGGGCAGAAAGTGCCCACCTACTTCATCCTCACCTTTACAGCTCCTGGGGACACCACTGGACACCAAGAGTTGGCTTTAGCAGGTTCACAGAATCCCAGGATGGTTTGGGTTGGAAAGGATCCTAAAAATCATCTTGTTCCACACCTTCCACTAGAGCAAAGCTCACTAAGCCAAGGGTGAAAGTCCAAGGCATGGAGACTCCTCAGGAGCTCCAGAGGAGGCCAGCACTGGATGTGGAATCAGCACAGAGCAGTTCTGCTTGAGAACTGGGAAAATAAAGCTGTGACATTAAATAAGCCAAGCCCAACCCTTCAAAATCAGAGTTGTAACGACAAACAGCAAACCCTGTTTCTATAGGGAAACACTCACTGGCTCAGCAAAACTGCCTGAAGGATGTTCTGAGGAATGCTAAGGAAAAGATTATGGAAAAATATCAAGAGACAACTGCTCAAGTCTGGATTCTGTTCACCAGAACGTGTTCCTAAGGTTTACACTTAAATGGCCCCCTCTTACAACGTGTTTTCTTAACCCAGGACAATGGTGAAAGCACATCCCTAAACCAAGACAACCATGAAGTTCATATCTGAAACTCTCTCCATAGGGAAGTTCCTGAATCCTGGAAATACTCACAGGGTAAGAGCTTTACTCAAACCCCTCTGCACCAGGCTCAGAGCACCCAGCACTTACACAGGAGTCAACAGCAATCACCCAGATTTTCCTTCCAACTGTGAAGGAGTTGAAATGGTCCCAACCTTCTGTAGTTACACTACTTGTTCCTTTTATAAACAGAATATTCTTTCATTCATGATATAATTTCCTAGATTATCCATTATTAAAATTCCCCCTCTCCAAAACGAATTTACATCTGAATTATCTCATTACTTCTGAACAAGCCAATTATTGCCTCTAGTGAACAAAATAATTAGACTTGTGCTCCCTGCATTTGAGATCTTCTCCAGCAGTCCCAGAACACAGGAGTACACAAAGCAAAGATACAAATACACAGAACAAATCAATGGAGCAGCTTTTTTTCCCCTCCTGAACATTGTTTACCAACTGAATAGGTTCATTTTTTTGAGTATATACACCCAGGTATTGAGGGCACGATACAAACCTGAAATTTACTCTACCTATCAGTCAGGTCTGAAAGAACAGAGAACTTCACTGTGTTTGTTTTTCCACCACTGGAGTCAGAAGTCTTCCCTCTCTTCTGACATCTGTGTTGCCAAAGAAATCATAAAACACAGCCCAAAGCTGGGAAATGTCTCCTGGAGGTTGGTGATGGGATTCAGGGAATCTCAGGATGGTGTGGGTTTGAAGGGATCTTAAATCTCATCCAGTGCCACCTCCTGCAGGGGCAGGGGCACCTTCCATGATCTGAGGATGCTCCGAGCCCCGTTCAGCCTGGCACTTGGACACTCCCATGGATCCAGGGGCAGGCACAGCTTCTCTGGGAATTCCATTCCAGGGCCTCCCCACCCTTCCAGCCAGGAATTCCTTCCCAATATCCCATCTAACCCTGCCCTCTGACACTGGGAATCCATTCCCCCTTGTGCTGTGCCTCCAGACCTCTGTCCCAAGTCTCTCTCCAGCTCTTCTGGAACCTCTTGTCTTGGTTGAAGACAATTTAAAGATATGAACACTATAAAATAAGTTATTTCCACTTAAATTCAACTGATCCCCTTCCACCAATAAGCAATGACTATGAGCTGATATAAGTGAAAAAACAAAAGTTTACCAAGTGAAATGGCAAGAAGCAAAAATGATTCAAAATCACAAAATCTCAGGAACCCCACAGGAACAAAGAGACCCCAAAATGGCGGCAATGCCCTTCCCAAGATGGCGCCCACGCACAGGGAGACAAAGGGAAAATGGCGGCAGGGCCCCTCCCCAAGATGGCGGCGCTCCCTGGCAGCTTGGGGCTCAAAGTGATGCCTTAGGATTTTAGCTTTTGTATTTTTCATATATTTGTAATCCTGGAATTCTTTAGGGTATAACTCTGAGCTCCATACAGAGTGCCAGACACTGCTTTCCCATTTTGGTCAGACGGAACAATTCCTCTCTAGGTCTGGGATTCAAGGACACCTCACTGCCTCAGGGCCCAAGGGATGTAAAACAAAAGTGAGTTGGGGGGAGCAAACTTTGAGTAAGTGACTTAATTACTTGAAGCTGTAACTGGAAGATTAACCCCCAGTATGCAAATGAACCAAACTTATAAAAGTGTGAAAACCCGTGACCCGTGGTCCATTTTTGGGGTGTAGCCCCTGGGTGGGCTTCGTCTGCCCTGAATGTACCTGAAGGCCCTTCAATAAAAACACCTTTTTATTTTTATGCTTTTTATTCCCTTAATTTTGTCTGGCCTCTGTTTCTGGGTAGTCCCAACAAGGCAACAAAAGGACAACGGGGAAATGGCGTCAGCTCTCTCCCTCAGGACGGTGCTCCCCAGCCGACCGCGCGGTCTGGGAGATAAAGGGAAAAAGATGGTGGCAAAAAGACCCCTCACGGTAAGGCTGGAGATGACAGAGAAGTTCCAGTGGCAGATAAAACCTCACCAGCGCGTGTGGGGTCAGCGCCGCCGCCTCCTCAGGTTACCAGGACAAGATGGATCCCAAAGGGGCAAGAACTCGAGGGACAGAGCAAAACATGGCAGGACTTGCCACAAAATGTGTCCACTGCTCATGTAAATCCTGAGAGAGAGATATAAAACATCTCCTGTCTGAAGGAGTGTCCTGTTCCCAGATGAGGACAAGAGGAATTTTCCCAATTTTCACACCTTGTTGTTCTGAACGTGGTCCTGGAGGAGGAAGGGGAGAGATGCTGCAGCTCACAATTCCATTAAGGACTCTCTGCCAGCTGTCAAGATGAATCCATGGCCTTACCCTCAAGAATTTCTGAAGCAAAAAAGATTAATTTTTATCTTCTGTATATCAGTTAACAAGCAGAGAAAATCAGATCCCTCACATCTGCTTCTGGGGCCTCTTGGATACTTCAGCGATTCCCCGCATGAGCTTGAGCAGGAATTTCTCCTGCCACTGAGCATTAACAGCACAGTAGACAACATATTGAGAGTAATAAAAACAATGCAACCCTCATTTATCAGCTTGAGGAGAAGCTGTCGAGGCAACTGGCTGAGAACAACCCACCAGGAAAGTCTGAGAAACACAAGATGAAGACGTCTGGGGTTTTACCCTTTGGTTGGAAATGATGCTCAACTCCAGCACAAAGTGCAGAGAACTGAGGGAAAGCTTTGCCTCCCCTTCCTTCCTTCCTGCCGTCCCCAGCACTATTTATGTGCAGTGTTTGACAGGACTTTGTGATCTGATTTTGCTGCCAAGTGAGGTTTGAACCGCTCTCCTTGGCTTGTGCCCTCCCCTGAACAATCCAAGATCAGTGCACAGCCTAGTGCACTACATTTCCCTATATATATATAAAAATATATATATAAATGTATTATGTCTCTCAATAAGTATATTTTTAATTAATGAGCTATTTCAAATAGAAGATGAAAAGCAAAAGCCTCCTTTTCTCTTTGGAAGGGTGATCCAATAACACTGACAGTACCAGATGGCTTCCTCCTTAGAAAGCCAGACAAAGCAAATGCATCCATAAATGTCCAGAATGTCAGAAGCAAGCATCAAATAGAAAAGGTCCAACTAAATACACACAGCTCTTACTTCTCAGAAACCAGGAACATTTGCAGGTCCTGTCAAAGAACAGATTTATTTTTTTTCCCCCTTCTCCAATACATTGAAATTTCCAAGCAGAGCTGAAAGCATGGAGGTACCATGGTCTCACTGGGAAAATAATTCTGCACAGCTGATTTGATCCATGAAAATGTTCATCCAAACAGCAGGAGCTGTGCTCAAAGAGCAGAGGATTTCTCTGTAAACACCCAGCACGAACCATCTCATGGGCAGGCTCTGCTAGAAACCCTAAAAAACCCGAACACCTTTAATTTGTGGTGTGGGGAAAAGCCAAGTTCACGGCGTAGAAGTGAATCCAAGTGTCAGTTCAGGGGTGTGGACTGGGGTTCCTAATCCAGACCTGCAGGTTCCTAATCCATCTCCATGGATCAGGTTATTCCTCAATAGTTCAGGTGCTCCTGGGAGATGGATCAAGGCACAACCAAAATCATTCCAGACCAAGACAGGCGCCTGTGTCGCTGCCATCTAAACCATCTCTGACACCTGAATTAGGTGTGAATACAGAAAACTTCCTGATGTGTTTTCCTGACTAATCCTTAACAGGAATCTCCACTTAATTTCATTTAAAACCCACGTTGTGTGAAGAAATGTGGTTCTGCCTAAGGGCACTTTTAGGGAAGAGCAGAACAGACCCCACAGGTGTGAAAGGTTTGTGCTCCATCTCCTGCCAGCCCAGCAGCCTCCTGTTCTCCTCCCTGCTCTAAAATACCCATTTCTTGCCCTAAAGTACCTATTTATTTCCCTAAAATACCTATTTCTTTCCCTAAAATATCAATTACATGCCCCAAAATACCTATTTCTTTGCTGTCTCCACTTCTCCCTTGACCAAAACTTGCCAAAAGCGTATTTATGTGTTTTATATAAAACTTGTTAGGTAAAAAGCCCATCACCCTGGATTTTGAGCAAATTTCTACAGGAAGCAAGGCAGATGTAATTCTATTTATTGAGGTTCCTCAAAGTCTATCAATCCCAACAACTTTTGGGTCCTCTAAAAACGGTGAGAGATCTCCAGGATATGAAGTTGCTGGAAGTTGCATGAAAGATTTGATCACTCAATGCATTCACCCAGGGAAATTCAGAGCCTTTCCCTGTATTTCTTAAAAGAACAGGCATCACAACTGGAATAAAATGATTTCCCCCCAATTTTGAGGGCTCAGCCCAACCTGAAGACAAATATCCCAGCCTAAGAGCTGGTTTGGGACATTTCTGAGATGCTGAGGAGAAATGGAAGCATTTTAAAGGAAAAATAGGTCAGTTAAGGGACTCTGAAATTCCAGTTCCACTTTTAGGGTAGAAACAAAACCTCCAGGTATGCATGGAAATTTTCAGGATTTGTTCTCTTTCTCCAAAGTCCCTCTCCAGCTCTCCTGGAGCCCCTTGAGGGAACTCTGAGCTCTCCCTGGAGTTTTTTCCAGGCTGAAAAATCTTGGGGGGAAAGGGAGGCAATGAGGGAAACAGGGGAAGGGAGGAAACTTAGCAACAAATAAAACAAAAATAAAAACCAAATAAAATAAAAAAGACCACACTGGAAAATAGTTTGAAAACCAAGCAAAGCCCTTTTCTCCAGGTAAATATTTCCAATTAAATCTCTGCTCTGCTCTCTGTGGGAACACCAGGAACTGGTCACTGAGTGTGCCATATGTGGCTATTCTCAAATTAAAACCAAAATCCCTTTTTCTGCAAAGTGAAGTTACATTTCCATCCTCTGGTTTTCTGCATAAGCACGATCCAAAAGCATTAAGTGGGTTAAACACATTAAATAACTGTAATAATCTGCTCTCAGAGTGCAGAGTAATGGAATCTTGCAGCAAGGCTTGGAATTAACCTGCTTAATTTCCCTGGTATTACATCCACCACATCCATCCCCTCATTCTGCTTCACAACTGCATCATTAACTTCCCATCCAGACATCCCAACCTCTCACTCCAACTTGCCACTTCTTCATACAAATGTATTATAATTTGCTTATCCACTGCCATTTGCATCAACTTCCTAATAAAACAGAAAGAAAGAGGTTTAAATCTTCCTCCTCCACATTTAATTCAATTGTCTGGCATTACTCAGTTTTAATGACTCAGTGCACAAGATATGGTTTATGCTTGGCTTGGACTAATTTGGAAGTTTCTAAATCCAGTGAGGGGGAAAAAAGTCTGAAAAGAAAGATAAAATGAAGCATTTTTGGTCCTGGCAATAAGGTATCAGAATATTACCCAGACCAGTAAAAAAATGGAAATCAGCTGGGACTGATGTGGATTTCCTTTATTCCAGTGGGAAAGGGGGGGAATTCATTCCTACTCTCCTCCTGTGATCTAATTTTAGGTGATTTTATGGGTTCCTTGCCCATGCCAGGGGTTGGAACTTGATCATCTTTAAGGTCCTTTCTAAACTCAAACCTTTCCATGGTTCTCTGATTTTCTGTATCTACTAAATACAGAGTTAGCAACCAATATTTAAAAAAACCAACACAATCATTGTGGTTCTCACCTAAAGCTGATTTTGTGTAGCCCTGAGAGATCAGATTCCTGGTTTAGATTTACTAAACCAGGCCAGAAGGGCAGCCTGGGACTGATTTTTACTACTGAAAAGATAGTAAACCAAGTGTCCCCTGGATAAATTACACTAATTACATTTTAAGATTTTTTTTTAAGGTGATAAGGATTGTGGTATTATAGCATGGAATTAAAAAAATACAAAATAAATGAAAGAAATTTTCAACTAAAATCTATTTTCTTTGGTCTTTTATGAGAGGGTTCACAGTGCACTATTAAACCAGGATAACTTAATATTCCAATTAACTTGGTTTTCATCACTTCTGGCTGAGGAGAATGTGAACAGAGTCAATAAAAAAAGGAGGTATCAGAAATGGCACCTTGGATGGAGCATGAAGCTTTATCTACCACACTCCAAATGCTTCAAAATTCCCTTGGGATATCCCTCAAGGCTTGGAATTCTTTACCTGTGACAGATCCATCCTTACCCATGGCAGAGGTCCCTGATCCACAACAAACCCTCAGGAATTTGCTGGTACTGTGTTAAATCCATCCTAATGAGATCCACACCGTTAATTCCCTTAAACTCTTGTCCAGTGGTGGGGTCTCCCCTGTCCTTTTGCATCTTTGGTCTCTGTGGAAATCATTCTGAATCGATTCTAACTCGATTTCCCTTTGGCTGTTACATCCACAGAGTACAAGAGTAAACCCAAAATGTCAAATCCCGTTTTTATAAATTCAAATGGCATCATTTTTGGCTGGTACCTTTGATGGTGATTCTTTGAGTGAGCAAAAACCAGTCCTTCATGACAGATATTTAAACTACTACCAATCATTTCTTCCTGTAACACCAAGTTTTCTATGCAAGGATTCCAGTTTTCCAAAGGAATCAAAGCAGAGGCAGAGAAGGACACAATTCTGAGTCCTGGAACTCCTTCATCTCCCCTTTTTGGAGCATCTTTTAACTGGGAATGGGAATGGAGCATTTGCTCCTCAAGTTCCCAGACAAGAGATGCCAGGTTTTTTTCCTGCCCCAAGCAGATTTATCTCTGTATTTCAGATCTTTATCACCACTCAGCAGAAGGAAAAATAAAGTTATTCTCCCCTTTCTGCTTTGTAGCTGCAGCACCTGAAATAGGAAAAGCATCTTTTGTCATACAAAGGTAAAGGCCAAGCTCCAGCGGGCGACTTTTTGTTGAATTCCTAAATTGGATCCTCCATTTACAAAAGTCATAAAAATAAAGCCTTTAAAGACACAAACACTCGGTAGCTGTGGGAGACCAGATGGATCTGAGGTGCACAGGAGCATTTCCACCCAGCCCAGTGGCTCAGGGTACCCCCAAAATCCCCTCAGACACACAAATGTGTGAACTGGTCAAAAATTCTGGACAAAAGCACAGGCTCTGATAAAGAATCATGGAATAATCAATAAAATTAATTACATAAACTTCTAGAAATAAAATGAATTATTGAAAGAAGAAGGATAATGAGCTGTAAATATTTGAATAAAACCCACCCCTGGGTTTTCTCTGTAATACTCTGTTCTAGATTCCAGAGAGGCTCTGGGAGAACATTCCAGCAGCAGGGCAGGATATAATGACAGAGACAATGGGAGAGCAGAGAGATCTGCTCCCAGTTTGCTGGGATTGATGGAATAATGCCAATCTGGTCCATTAAAACTCCAAGTGAGACCTGAGGTGTTTGTGAGCAGAGCTCAAGTGGGTTCCTTGAACACCTCTGAACCAACATTTGACTTCTTCACTTACCAAGCCAAGGAAGGGCTTTTTGTTCAGGCTTTTCTTTCCCAGATCCATGAAATACCCAAAGCCCCACCAAACTCCTCAATTAGGGAGAGGAGACATGAATTAAGTGTCAGGAATTTACATTGAAATGCATCTTGCAAAGCATCAGCTCCTCTTTACACACACCCCAGCCATTACCACTAATAGAGTTCCAAGAATTTCCCTCTTCCAGGGAATTAATTAGGAAGTAAAGGCTGCAAGGAATTAGTTTTTATCCACATTTTAATGTGAAAGTTGCAGTTAGGAATATATCAAGGTTGGTTTAAGTCAGAGAGGGGAATCATGTAAGAAGATGTTGCTGGTGAATTATTTGTTTTCTGCATCAAAATGCTTCACTTACAAATTAACTCACATGGAAAAATAATAAAGATGGAAACAATGCACAGAACAAGACAGCCTGTTATTCCAGAGATGGAATCCCAGGATGGGAGAGGTTGGGAAGGACCACGGTGGGTTCCACTCCCTGCTCCAGCACAGGGAATGTCCAGGTGCCTCTGGAATGTCCCCAGGGAGGAGACTCCAGCCCCTCTCTGGGCTCTGCTCAGGGCTGGGCACTGCCCAGAGCACAAATTGTGCCCCAAATCCAGGGACAATTCCTGGGATCACACGGAGAGCAATGACAGATTTGTCTTTATAAACAAGCTGTGGGTCTGCTGGTAAATAAAACCAGCACTGAGAGATAAAAGAAGCAATGGGATGGATTCCATTGATTGATGAATGGAAAAAAATTATATTTGCCTTTACAAACAAACTGTCGGTTTGCTGATAAATGAAATTGGATATTGAAAGATTAAAGGGGAATTTATGACGAAACACCATAAATTCCATAAGAATTAAATATTAAGAGGGAGGATAATAAATTAGAGGGGAATCTTAGGAATCAGGCATCCCAGGAAGTCTGTACTTCTCAAGTACCTCAGCCCATGGGGAAAGAGAGAGGGACATGTGGCTGGGAAATTAGGATAAAAAGGAGGCTGCAGCCTCCAAAACTTGGAGAGAGACCCCAGGGGAATGGCCATGGCCTCTCCCTTTATTAAAAAAAAAAATAAATAAAAGGATTCCTCTGTCTCCTTTTTGGACATAAATCTCTGGTGTTTGTGGATTAATTTTCCTGACAAGACCCTGCCCGTTCTTCCATGCTCTGGAGCCTCCCTTTGGATCCTGGTCCCCATGGATGGGCCCTCAGCCGTGTCCCCTCTGGGGGCTGCACAGCCCCAGCTCCCTCAGCCTCTCCCAGCACCGAGATGCTCCAGACCCTTCAGCACCTTGGTGGCCTTGGCTGTGCTGGGGGAACACTTGGACTCAGTCATCTTCGAGAGCTTTTCTGAGTTTATGATCCCATTTCACATCACGGCTCCTGAACTCTTTAAATTCTGTCTGCTTACGGTTCCAATGACTTGAAGTCAACTCCAGATAAATCCTCAGGTTTCCACAGCAGCTAAAAAGGCACCAACACTGATTTCTGTACAAGCACCCACTGGGAACATCCCTCCTCACGCTGGGGTCAGGCCAAATTGGCGTCTCCCCTTGCTGAGGGCACTGCCCCGAGTGCTATAAACCACTTATTACCCAAATTACAGCTTTCCCCCATCATGGAAGGACTGGTGAGGGAAGAGGCCATTTGAAATCACTTCCACACTCATTAAGCAGACAAAGGGAAGTGCCATTTGTTCCATTTGTTCCCACATTCCTCGATGCCACTGAGGTGCAGTGAATGCAGGGCTTGGAGGGAGCTCATCCAATAACTCCTGATGACAATTAAGTCAAACACAACCCCACCATCAGTGCAATTAAAATCCCCAAAGAGCAGCACAGATGTACTCAAGGCCCCCAATCACTTACAGGGTTTTTTTTTTTTATATTATGTAAAAATCCAGCTAGTGAGCAGCAAGGCTTTGGTATTATATTATTAAGTAATTACAATGAGATATGAAAACACTAATGAGATCTGTGGCGAGGATTTGATGCACCCAATGTTTCGAGGAAAAAGAATCAGTCTGGCTTTCTCCAGCACACTTGGAACAACCTCCTGCAGGCAGCTGCATGAGTTTTATGTGGAGAAAACACAGAAAAATCTGCTTTCAACAACTTCTCCGCCTTTGTGGTGACTGCAAGGCTCAAAAGACTGGCAAGGGAAGCGGGAAAATTTGGGAAATTGATATCCAGAGCATGAATTTAAATGCAGGGCCTGGTGTGCACATTGATGTGGGGAACTGCAAACACCACGTGGAACATGGAACACCCTCCCCGTCCTCTTTGCTTTAGGAAATCACAACAGTGTGGCACATTAATGACTATACAGGGTGACCAATCTCTGCCTGGTGTATAATCATATCATATATAATAATATATATAATAATATATGTAAAATAATAATATATAATATCTAATACTAATCTATATAATATATAATATATAAAATATAATATATAATATATATTATATAATATATAATGTATTAATATATTAATGATAACCATGATAACAGTAATAATAATATTATTATTATTAATAATAATAATAATAATAGTAATAATAATAGTAATGTCGTAATAATTCTTGGGGAGAATGAGTATCCTGGTCACCACTGGAGACACAAGCCCCAAGGACTCTGTGACAGCACCAGACATTTGCTGAAACTCTGAACCTACTGATGAAAAGAGACCTGTTGTCATAAGGAAAAAGGGGCCTCAAAATTTTATGAGGAGAGAGGGAGTATCCACAGAAGAAAAGCCACGTCAAGACAACAATCCTGGCACTCCTGAGAAGTCCTAACACTCCAAAATTCTCCAGGAAACTGAGGTAGAGGAATGTCTCACATTTTGCCCAAACTGACATTTTCTGGTGACTTCAAGTTAACTTGGAAAGAACAGCCCTAGAACCTTCCCAAGGCACCTTTCCCTCCTGCTTCAGCTAACCCAGATCCTTCCAGCTCAAATCACTCCGGGATGTGCAACTCCACCAGATTTATAAGGTTCAGAAATAACCTTTGAGGCCTGGAATAACTCACCAAAAACCAACCTTCCCCTTTGGAGAAGAACGTGGATTCACCCAGGCCATGTCCCAGAGGATGCTGAGCACAGGGATCACCCCACGGAGCCTCCACTCCTCACGTTATTTTTATCCAGCTGGAGAGGTTCTCTCAGGGCCTGTTTGAGAGGAAGGTTCTGTTTGCCCAGTGCTGGGTGGTCCAGCCCAAAATTTTTCAATTAATGCATCCAAGTTCCCACCTCTCATTCCAGTTAAATTGGAATAATCACCAAAATGAGCTCCTTTAAAGATGGATTCAACATGCACATGATGTCCTTCTATGGCTTCACCCAATGGACCTTTAAATAGAATTTAAATTACGAGGCTGCCATTCCAAACCATCATAGGGAGCCACCTACTCTGGAATGCACAATTCCAGTCAAGCTCCAAAACCAACAAAAATCCAGGAGATAAGACATTTAAAATCCCATTGACAGGAGGATTCAAAGTTCTGGTGCTTTTATCAGGAAAAAAAATCTTCCCCATGAGGGTGGTGGGGCCCTGGCACAGGGTGCCCAGAGCAGCTGTGGCTGTCCCTGGATCCCTGAAATGCCCAAGGCCAGGCTGAACAGGGCTTGGAGCAGCCTGGGATGGTGGGAGGTGTCCCTGCCCATGACAGGGGATGGAACTGGATGATTTTAAGGTCCCTTCCAACCCAACCCAGTCTCTGATTCCATGATTCCCATGGACATTCCTTCTCTCCATCTCCAGCCTACATAAAAACCCCTTTTCCCTTCACATCTCCTCACGTTATTTCTGGATGCAAAACCTTATTCAAGGAAACTCTCCTCACCTGGAAAACATCTGTATTTCTGTGTCCTGATAAGAAAATATTCCAACACCACCCATGATCTATGAAACAAAAAACCCAACAGCAGTTGATGCACTTGGCCCACAGAGCCCTTGAGAATCAGCTTTTCTATCTTCACATCCCTAAATCACATCCTGTCACTCATTAAAGTTCCATCTTCATCTGCAGAAGAGAATCACCTCCTCAGCACACATTTATCTCCTCACAAAAGGCAGGGAAGAATGGATCTACGAAAGCTGTTGCCTTTTTTTTTGGCAGTAATTTCTATGGTACACAAATGGAAACACAGGAGAGTGTGTGTGTAAAATGGGTAACAACCAACATTAAATCAAATGTGTAGCATTTTAATCCTTTAATTAGGTAAAAATTACTTTCTCCCCAACAGTTCTTCCTTATTAGGAAAAACTCAAGACATCTACAGATCCTCCAACTGTTATTCCATCTCAAAGCCACAAAAGTCTTTGGAGCATCTGGCGTGTTTTGTGCTCCGTGGCAGCCTCGTTCTCTTTGAATTGAGTGATTTATTACCACCTAACCTCAGCCTCTGATGAGATTATGCTGCCAATTTGTGCCTCCTTTTCGGAGAGAGGGCTCTGGAACCCGGGCTTTGGGCTGAGCGTGGTGAATCTCAATTAAAGGCTGACCTTTACAAGATGAGGGAAATGTTAATTCATGCTCACCTAAATGGCTTTAGCCCTCTTTGAAAGCAGAGTTTTCTGAGCCTGCCCATTCCTCTGCCACTGGAAAAGTTCCATTTCAACATTATTAAGATAAAAACCTCTTGGCTGCGAGGGAAAAACCCCAAATGATAATGCAGCTGTCTGGGGTGCATTTGTTATGCTCCTTGAAAAACAACGATGTCGCATTTTGAAGGGATCTCAGACACAGATTAGAGGCAGCAGAATGACAGGGCCAGAGATTAAACACTTCTTTACCCCCTGAACAGGTACAAGAGCAGCAGCAGCTCCCTCCACACTCACCCTCAAGGTCTCTGTTGGAATTTGCCGTCCCCTGTGATGTGGAATTACTTCCTGGAGAAGTCTCAGCTTGAAAGGTATAAAATTTGCAGAAGAGGCAAGAAAGCGTCTCAGTCCCCGCAGATAATTGTGTTGGGCTGTTTTTTAAATAAGGATTATACACTCCATCAAATGGGAGAAAGAAAAGGAATGTTTCAGCAATGTATTTATCAAGGTCTTGCTAAGCAAGCTGGTGAAAACAAAGAAATTTGACCTGCAAAAATGATGGATGTGGAGAAACTTCGATATGAAAAGAAGAACCTGATGAAAAATTCAAATGGCAGCAAGATTTCAATAGAAAACATAAACATCCATGAGCATCTCAGGACTCTACACTACCTAAAAGGCCAGAAGAAACAAAAGAAAAAAAAATATACAATGCCAAGACAGCAATTAATAACTTTAGAAAAAAGGAGGAATCACTGAATATCCTCAGCTGGAAGGGACCCACAAGGATCAGAGTCCAAAGATATTGTGTGTATACATGTGTAGTATAAATCTCTTCCCAGCACTATGTATAAAGGAAATTTATTGCAGTTTTGGCCTGTCTGGTGACTCAAGATCCCAAAAAATCAGCATTAACTGATCAACTTCCAGCAGGTTGAATTCTGACCCAGCCGATCTGAACTCCCATGGATATTTTATTCCTCATTTCACAGCCTAACTCCACGGTGTTTAAATAAATGGTTCACTACTGACATTTAGGCAAAAGCACAAATTCCATGGCTCAGTACTTCCAAAAGCCTGCTCCTCCTGGAAAAAACTCCAGTAATTGATATAAAACAGGGTATTATAGATCACAGGCATAAACATTCCCCACCTATTCTGTTCTAATCTGCATAATACAAGATAATTCCATGTTGTCTTTGTACATTCACCACAAAGCCCTCAAATGCTTCAGTAATCCAGATTCAAAGCTGGAAAGGAGCTGTAAATAAGTGCCTTGAAAATCAAGGATTGCTTTGCAAACAAGGCACTGGGAACACAGCAAGTCCCAGTTGTAACAACACAACCCAACCAGTCCTGGCTGGAGCAGCTTGCAGCAAAATGAGTGGGAGTGGAGAATATTTCTGGGATATTTCATAGAAGAAGGATGGTACCTCCTCACATCAAGAGCGGAGAGAAGCATGGCAGAAGTGGGAGAGTTTTGAGGATGGAGAATCCAGGCTGGTGACAGAACTCAAAGCATTGATTCTCCATCTCTATTTGGGAAGCTCCTCTCCTCTCATACACCACCTTGATGCTCTTATTTTTGGTTTTCCTGTTCCAAAAGGACCATGTGGCACCTGAGGGGTGTTTGGGCTCTGAAGTGATGTGGTGGGTCCAGCTGAGAACCGTGTAAGGGCTAAAGATTAAAGGAAGAGGAGCCTGAGGTCAAGACTGGGGTGGGGAGGCCCAGAGCAGCTGTGGATCCCTGGAAGTGTCCAAGGCCAGGCTGGATGAGGCTTGGAGCACCCTGGGATAGTGGAAGGAGTCCCTGCCCATGGAAATTGGGCTGGATATTTAAATGGGTGATATTTAAGGTCCTTTCCAACCCAAACCTTTCCATGACAGTGACGCCGCCGGTGCTCACTGGCACCTTCTGGAACTGGCAGCAAATATCGCCCTAACACCAAAATTCCTCCTCCTGCCTTACCTTGCTCAAAGTCCCCGACACAAAGCAGAGATTTCACAGCCCAAGCCTGACTTTCAACACCTCCCATCTCCCTGAGAAGTCACAAGAATTAAGTGGGAAATTCAACCCCTCCAAATGTTCTCTGGGATTAAGAGAGATGCCCTGATCCTTTTTCACAGACTCGACTGCTGGCTGAGGTCAGCCTTTAATAAGCAGCAATACACACATTTAGACACCTGGAAGGGATCAAAAACATTGTCAAAAAGGATAAAAACAAACCCACATGGATGGGAAAAGGAGGGCTGACCCCACCCAGCAATGGGAACCTGTTGCTGTAGATAAAATGCCAAACGTGCTCTCCCCAACACCGGGAGCTCTTTGCACTGACAAAGCAAAGGGACCCTCCTGCCTCCTTTTTTTAGGTGTCTCCCTCTGAATTGTTGTAGCTTTAATAACAATCTCTGAGGAAGAATCAAGAAACAAACGATTTTCTTACACATAATCCCCTTTTTGCTGTCAAGAGCCTGACCCCAGTTTGATAATCTCATTTCCTGAGAATCAAAACGCTGGAAATTTAAGCTTCCTAGAGTGTTAATTGTGGCCCTGCTCCATTGCTAATCAAAAAATTGGATGTTTTGCATGAAAATGGTGCTCTAATTAATTCTCAGTCATAAAGCAGCCTGGTTTTAATAACCCCTCCTTGATTGGGCAGCCTTTGAAGAGGCCGTGCCGTTAATCCGCTACACCGGGACAAACACACGCCGAGGAACTCAGGAGTGGCTTTCCAGGGGCTGGGGGAGCTGATTGCTTCAGAGCTGGCCAAACCCTGAAAATCCCTGCTCTCCCCCTTCGCCCAGCCCTGCCCAAGCTCAAAGCCAACTGTGATCCTGCACATCACCAGGAGACAAAAGCAGCGGTGTGACAGGAAATTCGGGATATCACACCAGCTCCCCCTCCTCGGCCGATTTTTCCGCTGGTTTCTTCCCCGTCCTTCCTCAAGGAATATTTTTAACCAGCACAGGCCACTTGTCACATCATCTCCTTTAACCAGACACGAATTCCCTTCCCTCTCCCCCTCCCCACCACCTCTGACTGACAACACGTTATCATCCGCGTCTCGCCGAGGTGCTGAACCGAATTTTCATTATCCCAAATGTCAGCATCGGTTTCTGTCACTGCTGAGCACAGCTGGCTCCCTCTGGCAGCCCTTGGGTGAATCCAAATGGAACAAGGCACCTACAAATAACTGCATTTTCCCTGGACCTGGCCTTACATCGTGCCCTTGTCATATCAGATCAAGCGTGCCTCTGCTGCTATTTCTTGGCGTCAAAATCTTAATTAGCAGAGTTTCTCGTTGGTTTTCTTTAATTACTTAAAACCTTATGGTAAGGAATTTTTCGGGCTTGGGTGGGGAATGGATGAGCAGCAGAGTGGGGAGTAACACAAATCCACTTCCCAAATTTAGACTTGTGTCAGAGGCATATTTAAGGCTTTTCATTTATCACCCAGCCAGCAAAGAAAAAGAATCCCTGGAGTTTCTAAAAATGACCCACTATAATTTACTGTGTTGTTATACCAGAGCTTGGTTTTACTGCCACATCTGCCATCCTGTGCCAGAGGTGAGCAACCTGGAAGGTTCCTAAAATCCCAGACTGGTTGGGGTTGGAAGGGACCTTGAAATTATCCAGTGCCACCCCTGCCATGGGCAGGGACACCTCCCACTGCCCCAGGCTGCTCCAGCCTGGCCTTGGATGTTCCAAGGTGTGGAAATGCTCTCCACTTCCAGCTGAACTACTGGACAGCTTTTAGATATTTGAGTGTTGCATATTTAAAATCCACAAGAGCCTCTTGCATTTGATTTTTAGCATATAAATAAATTGATATAATACTCTTACTACTTCCACCAAGAGTGAAATACCTATAGAAAAGTTCTGGGTATTTAAAATCACCTGTGAAAAACTGAAACTTCAGAGTCCCAGAATGGTTTGCTTAAAAATCATCTCATTCAATTCCCCTCCCGTTCCTTCAAACAGAACCAAGGGGAACTTATCCAATTCTTTTTTTTTTTTCAAGTAGGAAGAAGTGCACTGCACCTCTGGAATGCTCTGGACAGAAACTGCCTAAATAACTTCATCAAGTATTGATGAATTGAATCTTTGCTGTTTCAGTTCAGCACACAAAATGTGTCCAGTAGTTGGGAGGATTCAGCTCTGGGGCACAAATTTCATCCTTTGTTCTATTAAAGACTTTCTCTGTGAAGTCAGGTGATTTTTTTCCTCCTTTCCTTGTACAACAAGCCCTGTCCCAAATTCCAGTGCCAGCAGAACACAAACTCATCCTCAAGTTGCCAAAGCAGCAGGATTAGAGACAGAACTTTCCAAAAAAAACCCAAAACAAATGAAAAGGGAAAAAAAACAAAGGCATGACAACAATCCAAGAATATTTTCTATCATCTAATCTATCTATCTATCTAATTCTATCTATCTAATGGAGCATAAGTATTTGTAGGAGTGATCCCTCAAGGAACAGCTCATGGAGCATCCTCCTGAGTGGCAGGACAGCCACTGTTTGTCTGTCTATAAATCAATACCTTCAATAATCAATAAAAATCAGTGGGATGGAACATGGGACTGAGTGTTGACTCTGGAATTCTGATCCTACTCCTGCTCCCATCATCCTTCCCTGGACAATCCATCTGACATTCCCTATAAAATCCTGCTCCACAAAGCCATGGAGGAGGTGAATTACTGCAGAAATGCTCTGAGCTTCCAGGGGGAAAGAAACAACAAGCCTCAAATTTTGGGGGTGTTGAGCAGGTGTGGAATCCACTCACATCCTTGGGAACCACGGGAGCTTTGGAGCACTTCCCATTCCATGGCCAGCCCCAGCCCAGCTGCAGGACAGGGCAGAGCTGAGCTGGCTGTGACTCACAGAGCAGCACCTGCTTGGGATTGCCAACCAAACCCAGCCTAAACAGAGAGTACAATTCTGAAATATCTCCCTTTGAACAGAAATCTGTTCAGGAAGTGAAGTGGAAAAAGCAGAAGAGGGGCAAGTGATGAAGTGGCAGCCGGTATTCCGTGTCATTGGGAGAATCACGGAATGCTTTGGGTGGGAAGGGACCTCAAATCCCATCCAGGGCCACCCCTGCCACCTCCCACCATCCCAGGCTGCTCCAAGCCCTGTCCAGCCTGGCCTTGGACATTCCAGGGATCCAGGGGCTGCTCTGGGAATTCCAGCCCAGGCAGGAATTCCTTCCCCAGATCCCATCCATCCCTGCCCTCTGGCAGTGGGAGCCATTCCCTGTGTCCTGTCCCTCCAGGCCTTGTCCCCAGTCCCTCTCCAGCTCCCCTGGAGCCCCTCCAGGCCCTGGAATGTGCTGGAAGCTCTCCCTGGATCCTTCTCCTCTCCAGGAGAACATTCCCAGCTCTCCCCAGACTGTACCAGTCCAGAAGGAAATATTTCACTTCTGTACTTGCCCCCACCTTGTTTTTAATGACAGTTGTCAGAGAACTTGTGTGGCCAACTTCAAGGGAAAAACACCTGGCCAAAGTCTTTCTCCTGCAATTTCAGTGGAATGAGGCAGAAGAATTCCAGCTCTAAATCACTTGCAGCATTTCCCTTTCCCCCACTGAGGGATAATGTGAGCCTCAAGCTCTGCACTATTTCAGTCCAAATCAAAGGGGTTAATGACAAAGCATCACTCTGATCTTCACACATTTTTAAGGCTATTTAAATTAAATTCTTATTTCAAAAAAGTTAGCGTGAGCTAAACTTTTATAAATTCCTTTCTTTTCATGCATATGTTTCTTTGAAGATCTTTTCAGGAAAAAAGATTCCCTAACAAGTCACCCTCCCCCTGCTGCCACTGAAAAATCATCCCTGTGGATAAGGCTGTTGGGAACAGAAACTGTGCAGTGTTCACAGAAGACAGAGTATCACATGTCTGCTTTCCACTAACCTGATTGAACAATTAAACTGTATTTCTCTTTAAAAGGGATAAAAAAAATAATAAAAAAATAAATATATATATATATATATATATAAAAAAAAAAATCCAAATGCAGATCTTGCTGTGGTCTGGGATTCAGGAAGATTAATGAGCAACCTAAAAGGGAACAGCAGCTCATAATAGAGACAGAGGTTACTGCATTTTTAACGTGAAGTTCAAAGGGAAACTTATTCTTGATGGTTCAACTGCAAAGGATCTCAGCAAAGTCATCTCATCTATTGTCCCCACTGCCTCCCCACACTGACTTTTTGTCACCTATTGCATCACGTCCAGGCTCTTCCAATTGAGCTGCAAAGGGCAGCGGGGTCTTGGCCCTCTCCACGCTAATTCCTGTTTTGTCCTTTACTTTGGCACATCCTGGGCTTTGTTCTTCCCCACCCCGCCCTCCCTGGGCAGCCTGAGCAGCTCTGCTGCACCCTCCTCTCCTGGAGGTGCTCCCTGCTCATCCCAAATGCTGCCCCAGGATTTGTTTTGTATCCGTAAGGAATCACTCTCCCATGAAATCTGGCTCTGAACGAGCTCCAAACCCAGGGCAGGAGCTCTTTAAAACCCTCAGTGTAACAGCAATAACCACAAAAATCCCCAAATCTCAGCCACAAGGCACCTGGAGGAGGACACGGATCTGGAGAGCATCAATTCCGTTCTCTGCTTGCTTTTGAAGCCACATGGACAACAGGGAATGACAGAAGGCAACAGGACTCATCCCAAAGGGACAGGAAATTCTGAAGCAAGTCCTGCAGGCTCCCTGATGGCCCCAAAAAGCTCAAAATTTTCAACAGCCACAAAATTCTTGGCTTTGAGCCCACATTTGTCCCACACAGTTTGTAACAGAGAGCTCATAATTATGGAGAATTAACTACTTAAATCCTCCTGGAATAAAACCTGTTAATGGGATTGAACACCTTAACCACATCCCACTGAGCTGGGGGACATTTCCCAGCTGACCCTGGACATGTGACACTTCTGAAGGTGAAAACCTGAACCCCAAAAGGCAGAGAGCTGTGAGCTCAACACCTCCCAAGGGTGTAAAAGGTGAGATCCCAGTTTAGCTGACAGGTACCTCCCCTTCCCTTCAGTCCCACGTGCTGTGGGATCAGGGGGTGGGCAGCTGTCACCCTCAGCACGTCCTGAGCTCAGGTTCTTCCTCCTCAGTCCACCCAAAAGGATCTCAGAATTCACCACAGAACCATTAACAGCCCTGATCATCAATGCTCAGATCACCTCTGCAGTCACCCAAGTGAATCAAACAAGAGCAGTCTCTGCCCCTTGAGGCTTTCTTTCACACCCCTGTGGGTTTGAGTTGTCGCTGGGAACAGGTTATGAAAGGAGGAAGGGAACACAAAGGCATC
The DNA here is from genome assembly GCF_001522545.3 of Parus major. Lineage (NCBI taxonomy): Eukaryota > Metazoa > Chordata > Aves > Passeriformes > Paridae > Parus > Parus major. Next base: position 1,469,563 of record NC_031773.1, read on the forward strand.
CAAAAATTCTCTTGCAAATTATAAAACATTCTCAATTAAAAGCCAGCTGAAAATGATCATGGACAGGAAATTCTGGGAGAAATTCTGCCCCTGGTGATCACTGTAATAGTTGAAAAGCATAAATTATTTTCTTGTTATGATAGCCCAGGAAGAAACTGGAATAGATAACACAAAAGAATTTAGTCCTGCTGTACATTATCATGGCAATCTTGGGATATTCCCTTGATTCTGCTGCCAAACCCAAGCACTGGATCACTCAGGAAAAACAAGTGAAATGATGCCATGCCTGGAGCAGGAAAGACTTCCCTGGGCACACAAACCACTTGCTATGGGCAATATAAATCAGCAAAAGCAGCCCAAGTCCCCTGATTCACCATCTGCCAACACTCTGCAGCTCCTCAAGTGTACAAAACACAAAGAATTGGTCACTTCAGTCCATCCAGCTTCAAATTTGAGCTCAGCTCAGCCCCCAAAGCAATGTAAGTATCACAGTAAGACAATAAATTGCAGTTAAAAATCCAAGGTAGCTCCAATACCCAAACCCAGTGCTCAAGGTGAAGTTGTTTGTATTTCACCCATTGTTTTATGAGTATTTTTTAAGACCTCGACCTCCAGCTGAAAATGCTGAGAGAATAAAGAGAAACCTTTCACAACCTCATAATAAACAAGAGCTTAAAACCTGGGGAGATTGAGAGCAGAGATCAATACCTGCCAGAGGCTGGACAGGATATTCCAGCTCCAGCAGAAGGGAATTATCCAACTGCCCCAGGATCCCTTTGCATACCTTGCAGCTCCCCACTCCTGCTGTACAGCTCCCTCCTCTGCTCCCGAAGGTAGGCACTCATGCTGATGGCATGGGATGAGGATTCAAACCTGGAAATTCAAAGGAATCTGGTCAATCCAGGCACTCAGCCAGCCCTGGAAGCATTCTTCTTGTGAGCACCACTTAGCTCTGGGTAATACAAAATGTAAATATATTATTCTCCTGGAAGTTTGGGACAAATGAGTTATTATTTATTGTATGGTTCTAATAATCAATGAGGACCAATTCAAATATTTCCCAACTATTTCTGCCCCATCAACAGGATTTTTGAGAACAGTAAAAGGCCCCAAACTGGGCCCTGATCTTCCAGCTCAGTGACTCAGGACAGCTCAATATCCCTGTCACCACAAGTGTCCCATGGCCAAGGGCTTCATGTCTGACCTGCCTGAGTTCCAGAGCTCCAGGCAGGCACTTCCCCAAAAAAACCAACCCTGGGAGTGTCTGGATGGGCTCTGGGGACCAGGGAGAAGGGAGCTCGTGGTGGGCACAAAGCACCTTCAAACAGCCCCAGTGGACTCCAGAGCTGGAAAGGAAATGGGAAGAGCTCAAGGTGTTGATGGTTGCTGTAACATTCCTCATTCCCTCCCCAATTCCATGGTTCAGGAAGATGGAATCAGCCCCAGTGCTGCCCAGAGGGACCCTGCAAACATGAGCATCCCACCAGAGACAGGAGAAAGCATTTCACAGCTTTCCTGGGCACTAGTGTTAAGATTATTACTATTAATGAGGCTTTTCTGCTCTAATTTGGACTGTGAGTGTTGATGTTATTACGACTGAACTAATAACAATTTACCAAAACACAACAAACCCTTCGGATTTTAATTAAATGAGCTGTAAATTCTTGGCTCTGTGTTCCCCACGTGCTCCCTTCTGGCCCCAGTGAGACAATAACAGCAGCATTATCCCACAGACCATTCCAGGCACCAAACCCACATCTCACCCCTTCTTTTCCAGACCCATCCAGTTTTTCTCCCCTATTTCCCTTCCTCTGCCACCTCCTGGAGCTGCTCTTCCCCACATTCCTCTTCCCACTTAACTCCTCTATCCCTGTAACTCCCTTCCCACAAAGCTTTCAAAATATTTTGGTATTACACAGAATTACAGCCAAGTCTGGGACTGATTTATTGGGTGTTCAGCTCTTGCTTGTACAACTCATTCCTGTCTTATTTCCCGATTTCCATCTTGGAAATCTGAGCTGGCAACCTGAGCATGCCCTTGGCTATTTTGGGGAAGAGAAGAAACCCAGGTTTATGATGGCATAAATTATCCAAATTCCCAAATTTCCCTTCATCTGAAGCTTTCTTTTTCAAGCCAATATTGCAACTAAATAAGGAATTTTTAAAAAATTATATATATATTATATATTATATAATATATAATATATAATATATAATATATATGATTATGCTATATGATATATGTTATATGATGTATTATAGCTAATATATTATATATTATATATTACATATTATATATTACATGTTATAAATTATATGTAATGTATAATATGTAATATATATAATATATAATATATAATATATAATATGTAATATATAATATGTAATATATAATATGTAATATATAATATATAATATATAATATATAATATATAATATATAATATATAATATTTAATGTATAATGTATAATGTATAATAGATAGTATAATATATATAATATATAATATATTATCTATTATATTAGATAAAATATATTAGATATTATATAATATATGTTATTTCTACTTTTTTCCTAAATGCCAAACTACCACACCATTTTAAAGGAAATAAGAATTCCAAGTTTCTTCTGAATACCAGCTCCTGATTTCCAGAGAGCAGGACACAACTTCCCTCTATTCCCTGCAGACACAACTAGCAGAAATACTTAATATTAATTAAATTAGCTTAATATTTAATATTAATTAAACAAGCTCACAGCTACCAGAGGACACAGGTGGAGCCCTGCCCTAAGAGAGTGCTGAGGAAGGAAATGCAGATTTGTGGTGACAAGAGGAAAGCTCCTCAATTTGGACAGGGCTAATGGAAAGGCAGGGAAAAGAGCCTGGCATGGAAAGCGCCGGAGATGGGAGGGGAGACAAGAATAACACTCCATCAAACATGTACAAACCTCAGTGGGCTGAGAAATTCCATTTCAAGGGCGATTTCCATAGATAGGGTGACAGCTGACAGCAGCCAGATAAGCAAATGAGAGATCCCAGTAAGTGCTGCTGTCACTGCGGGGACGGCATCGCTCGGTGACAGTGCCAGGAGTGGTGAGAGATGCTGCTCCCACGAGGTGATTCACCTTCCTCTAAACCATTACTGCCACCTCCTCCCTGCTGACAAACTCTACCCTGCTCCAGGTGAGACAGAGCAGCCTCATTCCTCAAACTGCAATCCCAAACTTTGTCCTCAAACCCCAGACTTGGGTCCTTGTACACGGGGAACAGACATGGGATGAGCAGCCCTGTTTTGTTCCAATATCCATCTGCAGGTCAGAGAAAATTCCAAGTGGAATTCTTCACCCAAAACAGCCATGTGGAGGGGGTTAAAAATAGGGTGAGGGGTGATAATCATGGGTTTACAGGGGAAGGATGCAATACTTAACCTCTAATAACAGGAGAGCTCATCCTGGGAGAGCAAAGAACGTGGATTTCTAACCGGGATCTCAGGTACTATGAGAGGACATCTACTGGGAGCACCTCTGCCAAAACAGCACTTTTAGGTCCTCTCCAAAATTCTCAAGAGGCCCAAGAGGATGGCCAGCACAGGTAGAAGGTGGAAGAGAGGAAAATTCCAGCACAGCTCCTCCAAATCCAGGTGTGAATCTCCTCTCCCACCAGCGCTGCTCAGCAACTCCTCACTGCTGCACAAATTTGCTCTCCCAAATCCTTTCCTTGGCCACCCAGCCTCTCTCACCCTCCTCTCTCTTACACTCTGCTCCCAACCACTTAATTCTTTGCAGCCTGACTGCTGAATTAAAGGAGTTAGTGACAGGATTAAGTGCTTAGTCCATGCAGTAATTACACAGTTATCTTAATTCCCTTTGTCCAGTGCTCTTTATCACTCCCTCTAACAGGTCCTGAATTTACCGTGGACAAAGAGAGGCAGAATGGATCGCTCCATGCTCTGCAGCAGCTCCAGTAATGGGATTCCCAGTCCTGGAATGAGCCCTGGGAAGAGCTCAGCTCTAAAACCCAGAATCTGTAACACATCTTCAGCTCGGGGCATTAAATCCCCATCGCGGCACTTCCACACCTCTCACACTGTGAAACTGCGATTACCAGCAGCACTTGGGAACCAAAGGCAGCTTAGGCACAGCTTTACAAACCCCTGCACTTACTTGAAGAGAGGGTTTTTGGGTCTCTGGGGTTTCTTCTTGGCGAAGAAGGCGGCGAATTCGCGGCCGGAGCTGGCGTAGCTGAGCTGGGCCGAGGGCTCCGAGGCCGTGCGCGTGTTCTTCATGTCCAGGTACTCTGTCAGCAGCATCTGAGGGGAGGGAGAGAGCTCAGCAGCTGGGCTAAAACATGTCAGCAAGTCCCTGAAATACCTGAGATTTTTAGGTTCTGGGCAGGAAAACAGATGAAACTCACAAAAATTCTACTTGATGGAAACGCGGCTTTAGTTTAAAGAAATGGCACCCAAGGACTGGCTCTAGTTTGGTAAAAACTTGTTTTATATTCCTTAGAAAGGTTTGGGTTGGGAAGGACCTTCAAGATCATTCAGTCCCACCCTTTGTCATGAGCACCAGGCTGCTCCAAGTCCTGTCCAAGGCCCTGGACACTCCCAGGGATGGGGTTTTTGACCAAATCAATCTGCTCCAAGTCCCTGATGGTCCCAAAAGGAACCTGCAAGAAGTTCCCAAAAGTGATTCCATCCATGGCAGCCACAGCGAGAGGGTGGGGGAGCTTTGTACACTGATTAGAAATCTAATAATTCATAATATATAAAATAGAATATATATATTTATCTATATTATACTTATTTATATTATATTTATTTATTTTAT
>NC_031773.1:1474595-1476390 GCF_001522545.3 Parus major
ATATTATATTATACCATATCATATTATTATAAATAGATATTTTATATATAATCTACATTATATAAAATATTTAGAATATTTTATATTTAATTATAAAATATAATTAATGTTCTTAAAAACAAAGGTTTGCAACAGTGAGCAGTGCAGTTAAAATCCCTTGGTTTATAAATGCATTTATGTGCTTAAATATTTCCAATGCATTTATATGGAGAAATGGGAAACATCCATGTGTGTGCTGGGAGCCACATGTGATGGAAAATACCCTGGAAAGCTGTAAAAATTGTTCTTTAATACCTCCCAACACAAACATGCTTCTTTCATCATCAAAAATACGAATTCCCGCAGCTGCCAGCGGAGTTTAGGATTGATTTTCCAATCCCAAATCACTCCAGGAGGGGCTGGGGGCTCCCTTTGTGACATGAGGGTCCCCCTGTGTAACCTCTGCAGCCCAATATTTGATATTATTTAATGTGCAGAAGTAAAACCAGACTCCAGGTGATTCCATTTTAATTTCCTTGTGTCTGAAGATGAAATAGAAGCCCTCAAAAAATGAACTTTTGTCAGTGTATTTCAAAAGTCTGTTTATTTTCAGGAATTTTTACCTCCTCAGAGGCTGTTGGGAATGTGTTCCATGTGAATAATTAGCCAGTCAAAGCCCATCAAAGAGAGTTGGAGGTAATGAAAAGAATTCATCACTCCTGTGCTGCCTAAGTTGAAACAAATTACACAGGAATAAATATCCAGGCAAATGGAATCGTGCTCCTAATTAGAAACAATTTGGGATGGCTTGGGAAAAAAAAAATAATATAACACATCGAAAATCTGATTCCTAAACCATCTCAATTAAAACTTTACCTGAGCACAGGCTTTGAAAATTCATGTTCATTGGTAAAAATAATCACTGTGTTAATTTTTGCCACTAATTTACCAAACCCGTTTGTATTCACCTATTTGCATTTCATCTTCTCCACTTAAATTAACAACCTCAAAATCGCCACAAAAATCTAATTAAACCCTCAAATTTAATGAAGTTGAAAAAAAAAAGAAGAAAAACATTAAGCAATTTGTTCTTCCATTATGGATGAAACCTATTTATGATGGATTCCACGATTCTGGTGTCACATTATATCCAGGAGTAGGGAATATTAAGTGTGAAATCCAGGATTACAGTAAGCCAGGAGAGGTTTGGGTTGGGAGCAGAATGAATTATCCCTGTGGGTAACAGATGAAACAGAGAACCAAGAGATGAGTTCACTCTAAGATATTCAGAAAATGCCAAAAGTCAGAAAAATTAGAGAAAAATGCTAATTTATCATTAATTTACTTGCTTAAACTATTTTCTAGATAGGCAGGGGAGGATGGTTGGATTCAAGGCTCTGAAAAAGCCAGAAGATGTAAAGCTGATTTTGATAATTATCCTCAAAATTCATCAGATTCCAGAATGGTTTGGATTGGGAGGGACCTTAAAACCCATCCAGGGCCACTACAGCCATGGGCAGGGACCTTCCACTCTCCCAGGATACTCCAAGCCCTGTCCAACCTGGCCTGGGACACTTCCAGAGATGTGGAGACCTCTGAGAAGATGAAAACAGGGAAACAGGAATTGGGAGTTCATTTTTCAGTTAAGAAATTCAAGGCTAGCAGAAACTGGGCCAGGCAGATCAAAGCTCTGCTCCAGTGCCCTGAATTCAACAGTTCCACAAATTCTTTGGGATGAAGCAATTAACTGGAAATGTGACTGAGCAGTGACAGGAGTGATCTCCAGAGAGAGGATCCTGGGAACCTCAGAGCCCCT